>NC_141825.1:25700106-25902606 GCF_982586985.1 Callionymus lyra | reverse complement strand
GCCTCGGAACATCGATAAGAGTTCAGATACTGGCCCGAGTCAGATGTGAATGGATCGGAAAAAATCGCATTAAAAAAAAGTATCTCAAACGTGTTGTTTGTAAAGTGCCAGCAGCTCCAGTCGAGTAGATATGATCTGAGTACAAGTGATTCATTTGTAATACTGTTGTTTTGACCTTGGGTTTAATCTTGGGTTGTGCTGTTATATAAGACTGGTGAGTCGGACGAGACGCACTCGCTACTGTCCGGGTCTACGTTCTTTTCAAGAGTCGGATCTGAGGCGACCTGTCAATGGATGACTCGGTGAAGCTTCATGAAGCCCCGTCTCTTAGCTCTGTGCTGCACAATATGTTTTCTATTGAAACCTCAGGTTGTTATCTTCAAACCGAGGGCGCCACCTTCTGACACGATACCATACGACACCGTTTCACCAACGCATGAGAAATGTTTTACGTTTATTTATTATGAACCGTATGAATGAAAAGCTCTCTATGGATTCAGGAAGTATTATCGACACACTTTATCTTCTCTTTTGATTGAATCATATTTTAATACGTACAATTACTTTAGCAACGGCGAGCTACTTTATTAGCATTGCGCAAAATCAAAGCTTTACTCTTTTTATTCAGATTTTTGCAATTAGAAATCCGCCAAAGTTTTCTTTTCTTAACCTGTGATATCTTTCGATTCCTGCAAGTCTGACTCCAAACACAAACTTGAGATTCTCGACATATTTAAATTGTCGCCTGAGGTCCGAAGACTTTCCGATCAAGCGACTGTTTCGGCGAGATGTGAACGAAGGGCGTCGTCTCTAGATTATCTCAGCGGACATTTCTTTAAAATACGACCACAAACATGAAGAGATTCTTGTGACTCATAGTTGAAAACGATAAATACGGTGATTCAAAAAAACCTTGAAATGATTAAATGACATCAATATTCATTTCATTTAATATTTTAAGTCATTCATCCAAATCATTTTACATTTCAGTGCATTTCATCGTGGATTCTATATTATATTAAGACTTAAATAAAGTGATTTTATGATCCGTATCAATCGAGAGGTTGGTCGTAAAGCACGTAGTAGTTTTTCCAACTATTGTCGTTTCTAGACGATACAGAAAACGATGTTGTATCTATTCGTTGAACTGATGGATATGTACGTTACTCTAAACTAAGTAGTAGGCGGGACTATCAGCTGTCAATCAGGTTGTGACCTCTGTCGAAACGGAGCTTTCTCACGACCTGAGACTCGCTTCGAGCAAGAGTTCAACATTTCAGTCATAGTTTTGGAGGGAATTCCTAAAATGTATTCGTAAAGTAACCATAATTTGGTTTTGGACATCGATTCCTGCAGGTTTCATTGATCCATGACTGGGATCAGCTGATCCGTCTGTAAAGCCCGAGGTCTTAAAGAGGGAACATAACAACATTCTAGGTATTTGTAGTTTAAAATACAGTTTTGAGTTTTTGATTCTGCACCAGACGACACATACGAATCAGGACCAACATCAGGGGGTCGTCCAATTTGACCTAGAACATCTAAAAAGCTTTTTTTTAAAATGTCGTTACTGACTTTTAGATAAATTCCTTATGCAGATGTTTTTTTCACTTTAAGAAAGAAAAATAGCCTTTTTAGTTATGATGTGTTGATGAAGCTTCACGAAAAAAATGGCGTATTTTCCGAGCTCAGTAGGTGGCGCCCTCTGTTTATTAATAATCCTTCAAAAGTATAGTTCAAAAGCAAAAGCTTTCAGCGAAGAGAGTGACATCTAGTGGACGACACTTCGTGAAGCTTCATCAACACATTAGCAGTAAAAGTAGTTAGACGTGCGTCACTGAATTCAAGGAATATCTTCAGGCATTAACCAGGATCTCCTGAGGCCCATAAATACAGTAAATCAAATAAACAAATCATGATTTATATCCAAAATGTTCCTTGTTTTGCCGGTGACCCGTGATGCGAGGGACTCTCTTCCGTCGACTGATAATTGGCCGAGGAATAATGAGAGAAGCTGGTGGAAATTTTGGCGAAGATAAAGCTGCTAAAAATAGATCAGTCAGATTGAAATCTCTGGTCCATGTGAACCACTTTTCCCAGGCTTCCTGAATGTTTCTTTTTGGGTCAATCCGACGTCTAACGATAGATTCACGTCACGAATATAAATATTGACTTTTGAACTTCTTTAGAAAGCCTCAAAATTCCAATGATGTCAAAGATTCTTCTCTCTCTGATGCTTTCTTCCGACAGGGATCGAAGCCTCGAAAACAGAAGATTCAATAAACCCATTAAGTGCTAATTTAAGACATTAACTGACTTCGCGATGGGTTGAGGTGGTTTATCAAAGCTGCCTCCGGAATCACATGCCATCGATGAAGGCTTGTGTAGGTTTTGTTTTTGAAGCGGCATGGGAAAGAAAGGCTGCAGATTCAGCTGATGCTTCCTTCACGGACCTTATCTCTGACTCGCTCTTTATAAGAATCATATGCTTGTCATGTCTGCGGCCGAACGCTAGTCAGCAGCTGCACATGAAGGAGTAGGATTTATGGAGATGTAAAGATGTTTTTTAACAAGAGAGTTGTGTGTTCAGATGAGTTAAAACGATTGTGACACTGTCCTCAGGAGGCTCAGGAAGAGCTGGCGTTGTATGGATTGTTGCTTCAGCGAAGACTGTCACATGGATGCGACGGAAACGAGTCGCTGTTTCTGGCTCGCAGGTTCGAAGAAGGTGTGAAATTTGAGCCTTTTTGTCTTTAATTTGACCTTGATTACTCATGTTTTATTCCCAATAACTTTCTCAATAGAAATATGGTCAAAATGCAGTTTTCGTTCATTCCTTTTTGTTTATTTTCCGCAAAAGAAAAAAAAAAAAAAGCAGTGGTGGGTTGATGAAGCTTCATGATACAGTGTCGTATTTTTACGGCCCAGTAGGGGACGCTCTCACTTTAAAAAGAGTTTCAAAGTTTTAATAGAATAGCTGTGAAAGATGGAGCAGAGAGTGACATCTAGTGGATGCTAAAAAAAACATACTGCTTCATGAAGCTTCATGAACCATTACCAAATATTACATTTAATTCAAATTCATCTGTTTTGGCCTGAAATATTTCCTTTTTTCTCACTATGAAATTTGAATGATCCTGTTAAAACTATATGTAATTGTGAGGGTCACATATTGTTAAGAGTTTACTTAGCATAAATAAAAATACAATTAAGAGGCAGATATTTAAGTTGTTAATTGAACCTCCTGCCACTAGATGGCAGCAGTCATTACGCTTTCGCTGATAAAGGAGAAATGAAATCCTGCGAGATCCCAGCGATGGCTGAGGACGAGAGGATACAGTGATTCCAGCTGCTTTTAAAGCTGATGTTTGGACATATTCTGATTTTCAAAACAATTGAAAGTAGTTACGACTTCGTCAAGAGTCATGTGGTCTGTGAATTCTCGGACAACACATCAAATACGTTGTGTTGTCGATGAAAGTCTTGATTGCGTCTCTGTGTTAAACCTCCAGACACTCGCTGTCACTGAGACATGATAGAGGTTTTGTATTGAAAAAGATGTAGACATAAATAAGTATAACCTCCTACAGATGCAAAATCATTATGTATGTTTTACAGAAGTGGTCTGGGGGAGGGGCGAACCTGGCCCCGCCCAGTCATGAGATGATTAGATACATTCATGTTAACATGGTTGATTTAGAAGATGTCATTTGTTTAAGATGTGATAAGATTCACATAAAACAATATACAGAAGCGTCTAATGACAGTAAAAATCAGTCAAACAGAGATAATTAAGTAGATTGACCCATAAAAAAAGGATAAAATCTCTTGTCATACTGTTGACAGCTGGGTAAATATACATTTAGTTTGGCCCCTGACATAGACTCACTTAAGGCCCCCTTGAGAGATTGAGTTGGACTCGTGTGCTTTAAGTGGGTAAACAAGGGACGATTGCGTTCCTTTTTTTTTTTTTCTAAATCGTGATTTGTTGGTACAAATGGCATGTTTTAAGCCATTTTATGTTTAATTTATTCTACAAAAAACTGTTATCCCACATGCCCCCCCCCCCCAAGGATATCACTCTATGTTCCAAATGAGATCAGATTTTACACGATGAGTCCAGAAACACTGAATATTTAAGCGTATAATTAAAGAATCGTGTGTCCTCTGCAGACATGCACACCTCGAGACGCGCCGCCAGCTCGCCGCTTCCTCCTCAGATGTGACTGATAAGCTCATGTCAAAGGTTAAAAAGGCTGAAAGTTAAAAAGGTTTTTCATCGAGAGACCATTGGCCTCGTCCTGCATGCTCAGACTGCCAGACCCCAAAGTCACATGAAAGTCCAAAGATGTATTGACTCAATTTAGACCGTATGTCTTCAGAGAATATCTTTCTAAAGGGAATCAAGTTAATGAGTCACTTTTAAATAATGATTTTAAGATATTTCAAAGAATATTGAAGGAAAGGTTTTTACTGGTTTCAAGATAAAGAACTATTTTTCTCGGTTATAAACGACGCAGATGTTTTCCGTTCCAAAGGAATATCCTGTGCTTAAGACTTCAGACGACGCTTTAAGAGCTCGCCTCGGAACTTCCTGCGCTTCAAATGAGTTTGATCAACGCTTTCGATGAAGGCAGACGACGTAATGAGGAGGTAAACACCAGAGTCGGCGACGCGACACGTGCTTCGCTTCACATCTGGAAAGTCCTACAAAAAAGAAGCAATTTGCGTTGATGACTCGACGTGAATTTCGGTCGGTTCGCCACGATGGATCCGTCGAGAGAAGTCGAGAAAAGAGTTCAAGTCTGGACGAGCTCGACGCTGAACCCGGTCACGCCCGCCGTCGCGTTCATGTCCATCGCCGACGACTTGTCCCTGAGGAGCTGGGACGTCCAGCGATGGATTATACTGACGTTAATGACAGATTTCACTGTAAGTAAACAGAGTAAATGGTTTTAGAGAGTTTTAAATATTGATTTAGAGAACAAAAGCTCAGATCCATGTTTGAAAACCTGTTTCCTGATCCACGGTCTGTCTTCTTGCCGTTAAAGGTTCAACTGGCGTCTGGGTTTGTTTACATCCTTTGATGTCACCAGGAGAGTTTTTAGTGCTGCTTGTATACAAGTACTATTACAGATACACTTAAACACATGCAAACTTGTTTGTGCACACGCTCGTAAATATTCCTGCTCCAGCTTTCCATGCAATTTATTTTAATTTTACACCTCTTTAAAGAAAAGACTGACTACATCCAATCTTTGAACTCGATGATAATCGTTCACAGTGACGACCGTCATAGTTAGGATGGATAATTGGCTGACGTCTGTTTTCAAATCATATGATAAGAACGATCGCATGTCCTGGACAATTGATTACATTACAGGTCAGCAGTGTCTTGACGGTGGAAACTCTCTCTTGTCCCGCATTCCACAAAAAAACAAACAAAAAAAACATTATTTTTTATGCTGGTTCTTTTGCAAAATTTGACAATGAACAGAAACTTTCTTAAACTTTCAAATGTATTCACTAAATTTCCATTTTTTAGATTAAGTCCGGCGTTGGTTAAAAGTTGCTTATGAAACAATTAGAATCCATTGGAGGAGCTCAGGGGTCCATGAAGCTTCATGAAACAGTGTCATGTTTTTAGAGATCAGTAGGTGTTGCCTACACTTTAATAACGACCTAAGGTTTCAACAGAAGAGATGTTTAAAGCAATACAACGTGACATCCTCAGAATTGTTTCACGAAGCTTCGTCAACACATCACTAGTTGCAACTGGAATAAAAATCCTCTCGCTCTGCAGGACCTGAAGAACCAGAATCTGCAGTTGTTGCAACAACGTTCGCAGCCGTGGAGAGTTTGGCATGAAAGGCAGATTTATTTTCGCAGTGTGTGAAGGTTCAAGCGACAAGTTGTCAAGAATGATAGTGAGTTCGAGTCGTCCCTCTGGTGGACTGGACAGCAACTGCGGAGCGTCCAGATGAAAAAAAAAAGAAAAAAGCATAATTACTAACAGATGCAAACGGGTTTTCGTGAGTGGTTGTAACAAAAAACGTAAACAAGCACGAGTGTGTAGCGGAGTGGAGAGAGTCGTGAGCGTCGCCAGTGAAACGTGAGAGATTCGTTGAGAGTTTAAGGGGAAGAATCAAGATGGAGTGATAAAGGAAAGCTGATCTCACAGAGATCTACAGCCATGTTGATTTTGATTTATCAAGTTCAGGAAGTGACAATGACTTGTTGGACGATGATGGCTCTGAGGTCGGGATCGATCGCCCCCTAAAATAAACTTGGCCAAAAAATGCCGACAATTCAGAAAGTACTGGGATCGAAGGTTAAAGAAGTTTGAGCTTCTAACTAAACACAGAGATTGTTTTATTTAACTTCATTTTTCTTAGCTGGTATGAAAGCCAACAAGAAATCCACACCAAAGGTGCATCTCACGAAGTTGCGTTGTGCAAAAGGCACGTTCATTTATTTATTTATTAACTTCTGGATAGATTTTCACTTTTTTAAAATTCAAATGCATTAACTTTGCAAACAATATAATGATTTAATTTGAGATGTTAATGCATGTAAATATGCATCTACTGAATATTTTAGGTATGACTTCTCAACTCTCGTGGTCCTCAAAGGGTCAGATGTTGTGTTTTTCCTGCTGTATAATGGAAAACTCTTTGAGGTACTGGTACCACGACTGGCCTAACTTCTCAAAAATGTGGTTTTCTTGAACATGTAACATCATCACACTTCCAAGCACGACAGATAAAGTGAGTAATTCTGTCCAAAAATTCCCAGTTAATTGCTTTGTTTGCTTCCAGCAGATTGTTTTTGTGAGAGCCTCATTCAACCTTTAATTATTCACAATTTAGCCTCTAAATATATTTGCCAAATTGAAAACCGACAGCTCTGAACCTTTTTTCAAAGAGATCAAGTCGGTGGTGAAACGAAGGCACGATACGACTATTGTGCAGCTGGAGTCAACATGGTTTAGCCGAGGATCAGTGTGTACCTGGTGCGTAAATGCATCCCCAGTAGCTCCAGACAGATTCTTCTCATCTCCGATAATCCAATTAACTTGTGAAGTCGAGGGGCTGAAGTCGATTGGCCGAGTCCCAAACGCTCTTCCTGTTTATGACCGTTCAGCAAACGGCTCTTTGATGTGCCGTCCACGAACAACCACAGGGCGATCTTTGACTTAACAACAACTCTAAAACCTCAGATAAGAAACACTTTGATTAGCCGGGTTTTTTTTTTATCTTTACGGGTTTTTTTTTTAATGGCATTGAAAAGGAAAAATCCTTCCGGTACAGAGGTCACTGTTCCCACGGCGGCTTAATTATTTGTGAGGAAGTATTTGCGTATGAATGTCGGTGAAGTGACTTGAAGAGACGAAAATATCTCAAGTAAAATGAACCATTCAATGGTGTACGTTAGACATTTCAACACGTTTCTTCATCGTTCCATTGGGAAACAAATATTCAAGAGTCAATGTTGTTGCTTATCATCTTTTTGGTCCAACGTCAACACGACAGAAACTTTACACAGCAATCGTACACTTGGTAAATCAAAGCAGACCAGCTAAAAAATGATAGTTACTTTATCTTCCCCACATGTTGGCCTTTAATGTGATCCTAATAGAAGAGAATAAGTGGGAAACTCTCTGTTCGTGCCACTTAATAAGTACTGAATATATTTGCGTCGCTTAATAAACCTGCTGGTTTTTAATCCACATTATGAAACAAGACTTACACGATCTGAGCCACAGATTAAGACAAAAATAATACCCATCTTTTCCCAGTCAAGCAGAGTCCTGTGCCTCAGGGCTTACCGACGGGTCACATGGCCAGATGTTGCGGCGAGTATACGCTCCTGATGGATACACTGGAGCGAATGTTAACATGCACACATACTGGAGCTCAGAGTTTCCTGACAGCTCTTTGGACTCAGGAAGTGTCACTGATTTCTATCTTTTTATTTTAGACTCAGTGTCAAAATTCCATTTCTTTATATTGCCCCAGTACCACCTTATAGTGGTGTACACTTTAAAAGTATTGACATGTTGATGAAGCTTCATGAAACAGTGTCATTATCTACAGAGTCCACTAGATGGTAGTGACGTGTTGATGAAGCTTCATGAAACCGTGTCATTATCTACAGAGTCCACTAGATGGTAGTGACGTGTTGATGAAGCTTCATGAAACCGTGTCATTATCTACAGTGTCCACTAGATGGTAGTGACGTGTTGATGAAGCTTCATGAAACCGTGTCATTATCTACAGAGTCCACTAGATGGTAGTGACGTGTTGATGAAGCTTCATGAAACCGTGTCATTATCTATAGAGTTCACTAGATGGTAGTGACGTGTTGATGAAGCTTCATGAAACAGTGTCTTTATCTACAGGGTCCACTATATGGTAGTGATGTGTTGATGAAGCTTCATGAAACCGTGTCATTATCTACAGTGTCCACTAGATGGTAGTGATGTGTTGATGAAGCTTCATTAAACAGTGTCATTATCTTCAGAGTCCACTAGATGGTAGTGATGTGTTGATGAAGCTTCATGAAACAGTCTCATTATCTTCAGAGTCCACTAGATGGTAGTGATGTGTTGATGACGCTTCATGAAACACTCTCATGATCTTCAGAGTCCACTAGATGGTAGTGATGTGTCGATGAAGCTTCATGAAACAGTGTCATTATCTTCAGAGTCCACTAGATGGTAGTGATGTGTCGATGAAGCTTCATGAAACAGTGTCATTATCTTCAGAGTCCACTAGATGGTAGTGATGTGTAGTTGACGCTTCATGAAACACTCTCATGATCTTCAGAGTCCACTAGACTTGTCGATGAAGCTTCGTGAAACAGTGTCATTATCTTCAGAGTCCACTAGATGGTAGTGATGTGTTGATGAAGCGTCATGAAACAGTGTCATTATCTTCAGAGTCCACTAGATGGTAGTGATTTGTTGATGAAGATTCATGAAACAGTGTCATTATCTTCAGAGTCCACTAGATGGTAGTGATGTGTGGTTGAAGCTTCATGAAACAGTGTCATGTTTTTAAAAGTTGCGTCGTAGCTGCACTCGGTTCAAAACCGAGTTTCCAATAGAATAGATGATCAAAGAAATGGATTTAAGAGTGACGTCGATTGAAAATAACGACACTGCTTCACGAAGCTTCATCCACTTGAAAGGATGGGCTGAGATGTCTCGGGAGCTCAGAAGCTTCTCTTCTCTACACTCTCACCTTCAGGCTATTGACTGAAGATCAACAAGATCACAGACACAATTGGTGAGGCTCAAGAAGAACTGACGCTCTAAGAGAAGGTAGTTTTCGGTGGATCTGGTATCTTTTCAGGAAGTCACTCAAATTCCTTCGGCAGAGGTCAACCTGGACTTGACCTTCATGAACACGCTGGATAGATTACGGGACTGTCTTCACTGAGCCACTTATTTTCCAAGTCATTTTAACAGAGGATGCAAATCTGGTGAAAATGTTGTGGGACAAGTCGAGCACGGAAACAAACCCCCAGTTATAGTTTCGCTATTGAACGATCAAAACAGAGGATGTGGTTGAACTGTTGATTACACTTAATGACACTTAATACCGGAATTAAACAATTTGTCAAAAACGCTCGCTCGTGTTTGTAGCATCAAGCATGTGTGAATGAAAACATAGCTACACCAAAGTACCGCAATATTTTTGTCAACATTTCAGCAGCACTGTATTTTTTTGGGGTGGGTCTGGAAATCTTATTATATATTTATGTGTTGTATTCCAATAATATGTTTTTAGATTAAAAATATTTATTTTCCTTTTTCTTTTTTTTTTGTTTAACTTAAAATACAAATATTCACTTTTTTATTTTTGTGTTGTGCAAATAGACATCAGGCCTCTAGATGGCAGGATTTATTAGGTCCACAAAAGAATGAGGGTGATGACTGAGGACGAGAGGATACAGTGAGTCCAGCAATCACTGGACAATACTACACATGTATACTTGTTACTACACTATCACAACACCAGAGTCAAGTACTGGACAATACTACACATATATACTTGTTACTACACTATCACAACAGCAGAGTCAAGTACTGGACGATACTACACATATATACTTGTTACTACACTATCACAACACCAGAGTCAAGTACTGGACGATACTACACATATATACTTGTTACTACACTATCACAACACCAGAGTCAAGTACTGGACAATACTACACATTATATACTTGTTACTACACTATCACAACACCAGAGTCAAATACTGGACAATACTACACATGTATACTTGTTACTATACTATCACAACACCAGAGTCAAGTACTGTACAATACTACACATATATACTTGTTACTACACTATCACAACACCAGAGTCAAGTACTGGACAATACTACACATATATACTTGTTACTACACTATCACAACACCAGAGTCAAATACTGGATAATACTACACATATATACTTGTTACTAAACTATCACAACACCAGAGTCAAATACTGGACAATACTACACATTATATACTTGTTATTACACTATCACAACACCAGAGTCAAGTACTGGACAATACTACACATATATACTTGTTACTACACTATCACAACACCAGAGTCAAGTACTCGACAATACTACACATTATATACTTGTTACTACACTATCACAACACCAGAGTCAAATACTAGACAATACTTCACATGTATACTTGTTACTATACTATCACAACACCAGAGTCAAGTACTGGACAATACTACACTTATATACTTGTTGCTACACTATCACAACACCAGAGTCAAGTACTGGACAATACTACACATATATACTTGTTACTACACTATCACAACACCAGAGTCAAATACTGGATAATACTACACATATATACTTGTTACTACACTATCACAACACCAGAGTCAAATACTGGACAATACTACACATTATATACTTGTTACTACACTATCACAACACCAGAGTCAAGTACTGGACAATACTACACATATATACTTGTTACTACACTATCACAACACCAGAGTCAAGTACTCGACAATACTACACATTATATACTTGTTACTACACTATCACAACACCAGAGTCAAATACTGGATAATACTACACATATATACTTGTTACTACACTATCACAACACCAGAGTCAAGTATTGGACAATACTACACATATATACTTGTTACTACACTATCACAACTCCAGAGTCAAGTACTGGACAATACTACACATATATACTTGTTACTACACTATCACAACACCAGAGTCAAGTACTGGACAATACTACACATATATACTTGTTACTACAGTATCACAACACCAGATTCAAATACTGGACAATACTACACATTTATCATGATATGTATCTTATCACCGAATTCTTTCAAAAACACGCCGTCGACTCAGACTCAGTGACGTGTTTGACTTCGGAAGTTCTTGTCTGAGAAATATTGCTCCGAACGGGTTTCTCCGCTGAGGTCAGATGTTTGTCGTTCATAATGAAAGAAGGGGCCGAAAGCCTTTGTGTCAATATTTCCCATAAAGGTCAAGAGCTTCCTGAGCTGCGAGGTCTGAAGTTATTGCTGTGAAGCGACGACAGTCAGGAGGACAGTCGAGGGAGAGGGAGCTCTGACGTCATCGTTTTTTTTTAAAGTGTGTTTTGTATAGAAGGATACCTGGATCTTGAGTCTCAAACGGATCCACTCCTGGATTCTCTACAGATCTTTCGCTGATACGACTTGAACCCCGGGAGTGTTCCCCCCGGAGGAAGGGACCGTCCAGGGCGAGGGAAGTCCGACCTTCGCCAGATGGACGGACTGGTATTCTGATGATGTCATTTGGGTTTGAAAGTTGATTTAAAGTGGCATATTTTCCCGCCGTCGCTCCTTCACACGGATGCCGTGAATCATCGAGCGTGTCTGGACAAGGACCACTTTGTTTTTGCTAGAGTTGCAGTTTTGGGTTGGAACTCTCTCAATGTGTGCGTGTCGGTGTCTGGGGTTTGTCGTTGAGATCGGACCGTCTGCCAAATCGCTTGTTTGTTTCCCACATGCAACAGTTTAGTGTTGTCAGAAACTGCAAGTTTTACGCTTTTCTTCAAAGGGTTTCCCGACGCTTGACCTTATTGAACTCGACCCCGCGGTCCAAAGAGTAAGAAAATCAATTCCTTGTGCAACAGTTTCAATGCTGCTGTCTACTGTTAATCCATGACTCGAACTGACACATCAGTCGATTCTTAACATGTTTGTGATACTTTCAAAATCAACTAAATGAAAAAAAAAAGGGAAACTTCACAGGGTCTAGATGTCACTCCGTTAGCATTTTATCCAAACCCACGAAGACCAAAAACAGCCTTTTTAACTAATCCAATTGACTTTTATAAGTGGGTTGTTGGACTGATAATGATATGAAAACATCTGAGCGACTTGCAACAAGTAGCCTCAGCTGACCTGCTGCTGTTTGCCCAAGACTTGGAATCCGTTTGACCTTCTGGCGACATGAGCTGATGTTGTTTGTCGAAGTGACTCTCGTGACGGACGTGGAAGTGAGAAGGAGTTCTGGCTTGAGAGGAGACTCTATGTATTTAAGTTGTTATTCTTTTCAATGTTTATTTTTTGGTTTTAACTTGTTTATCGATGACATATCCGTAATATGTAGTACACATACAACAAGGTACTTCTATTCAAGTCACCCATCAGGTCCATACAAGAGACACAGAAACATGAAGGCAGATCAAAAGGAAAAAAAGAAACTAAAACAAAATAAAACAAAAAAACAAAACATTTCAATATTTTATATACATAATTATTGTGTTTTTTTTTAATCTACTTTAAACAGTAAAGTGTATTTATTTTTGATTCATTTAAAAGTAGAAAAATAGGGTCAAGAATTATGTTTTTTTATTTCTCTGATAGAAAAATGTGTAAAATAATGTACGAGTTCAACCTAAATATTGTTCTTGTATGAAGATAAGTTACATTTTTATTTGTTCAGGCTTTTCCTTGCTTTTCTGGAACTTCTGTTGTGTTATCAGTATTATCTTGACCTTTAAAGTATATACTTTATTGAATATTGTTTTGATTGTTTAAGCGCTTTGTGACCCTGGTCTGGAAAAGCACTATATTAATACAAATTACTTACTTACTTACATTTCATTATTTCTGCTTCTATTTTAACACAAGACAGATAAAGATGATCCAAGTTTTTTTGTTTAAAGTCTGTATTTTATTTGGAAAACAATCCCCATAAAAATAAATGTACATTGGATTTAAACCTTGTGTTATCTCAGCCTCCGGGTCACCCTGACCCAGAGCTGACACAAGGGATAATATATGTTTGTTTTGCTACTATTATTCTACAGTAACAAGATAGCCAAATAGATGTTTTTAATGTCATTTAAATCTGTCTTTAAGCTCCACGTCGTGATAATCTGAGATTCAAGTCACATCTGCGCCGAAAATAATGTTTTTCCCGTTCGACCTTTTCCTGGATCATTGTTCCACGCGCTTCCTGTGCCTCGGCCCGAGGATCGCGTCACACGGGTGGGCGAGTGGGTTCGGAGGTTCCCAGGGGGGAAAGTTGAAAGGCCAAAAAAAAGTAGGTGTAGAAGCGGATTAAAGGAGTCCGGTGTGATCTTTTCACCCCCGGATCGCTCGAACCTCTGCGGCTGAAGTGTTGCAGTCGTGCACCAGCTGTTCTTCAAGACATGTGTGCTGCGTCTGGATCGCATCACATGGTCACACCGGTCACAGAACATCAAGATAGTCGCGCACAGTTGCAGGAAAAACAATTAATGAGCAGGTTTTTTAACTCTCAACCACACAGTAGGATTTCAGAAGTAAAAGGTTATTAAGTTACTTGTCACAGCCTCTAGATGACCCACAGATAAAAAACATAAAAAGGCAGAAGCCGTAGAAATATATCTCTGATGAACTCTACCAGAGGAGTCAAGGGGCCCCAGAGGGTCCCACATTTGTGAGAGTTTCACTGATTTTCACGACTTCATTCGTTCATGGACCGACTGTGATGATGTCACTCGTCACAGTCAAGAGTTTTTATCCACTCGAAAGTCAGAAACACCACAGAGGTGGCGTCAGAGGTGGGATGGCTCAACTTGAATATGTCTCTTCGTGTCAGGACGAAAACTTGACCCATGAACCACCAGAACCACCAGAACCACCAGAACCAGTTGATCTAAAGTCCAGGGTCAAAACATATTTGAAGATCTTCGCCTCAAATAGTGTCTCGACGTGTCAAGAGAAACGTTCTTATATGTAAAAGAAATATGAAAATTTGGTCTTTTTTTTTACTAAATAAAACACTGATGACACTCTATTTACAAATACAAAAAAAAGAAGTTAAAAATACATAAAATAACCTAATTTATGCAAATAAAATATATATAAACCTTTAATCTAATTAATTTAATTAGATTTAGACTTAGACTTGGATTTTATCATCTTGTTCTTTCTCTATATTTCTCTTTGTTCTTGTTTTATTTTGAATATTTTTTATGAAAAATTGCTGTATTTGCTGTGGATAATTTAGAAAAAAACAATTCAATAAAGTTCTACCTAACCTAATCAAAATAATGACAATGTGAATAAAATCCCTTTTTTTCTTCTAGTTATGATCTCAATATTCACTCAAAATAGTTTTTGGGGCCAGAAATTTTCAGCAAAAGCACCAAAGAAGTTATTTGTAAAGCATTGAAGACTCAAGTATCCATAGAGTTTATACAGAGTTTCAGAGATTTTTAAATATATATATGTGTGTATAATGGAATAAATCAAGCGAGGAGAGCAGTTTGAAGTGGAAAGAAGTGACAGCAGCAGTCAAATATGTCCTTGATAGTAACACGGAATTAAGAATAAACAAAGAAACGAAGGAATATCTAGGAGTGATTTCTTATGTGCATCGATGTATGACAAGAGTTTATCTGACGCCGGTTTAATGATGGGTTTGAAGCCAGTTGTATTGAGTGAGTATGTCAGTCGTGAGAAACACTGACATGGTGACGTCAAGTGTGAAGAAGTGAGTGTTTGGACTTTTGATGCTTCGACTTCGGAGGAAAAACGTCTCCAGTTGAGACCAGTTTTATTGTTTACTTTAAATAATGCAACTGATTTTTCTACGACGATCTTGTTCCAGAACTACAGTTCTTTTTTTTTTACATTTATTCTGATGTGTTTAGATTCTTGTAAAGCCCAACAAAACCTGGATATTTACTCAAGTTAAAGACAAAAACTTCTCCATCTGGTCAAACTTTCCCTTGCTATTGTCTAATGTTACTGGAGAGTCGATATTGCGCAACAACAACAAAATGAATATATACGGCATGTACTTTAATGAGATATCGTGAGTCATTAGTTTGGATAGGACGAGTGATTCACGCGGATTATTACGTGAGTCCTCAACTTGTGTCTGAGAAATAAACAAGCGCAGTTGTTTTCTCAGAGCAATTACCGCTCGACGGTTTCGACGCAGGCTCTTCCCTCGAGGGGAGTTTGCGTCTCATCAAGGCGGGAAAAAAAAGAAAGCGTGCCTCTGATGTTCCGATGAAAGACGAGTTCACGCCGAACTACGTCTGCCGTGACAATGAATGTTACAAGTATGAGCAAGAAGAAGACACTTTTCAATTCCAAGGGTTTCAGAACCGGTCGAGCAGGACATAAAATATCTATCAGCATTTTTTTTTTTTTTTTAACTTAAACTGTTTTTTTTGGAAGTTTACAAAAACATCCCAAGAGTTGAAGGAGTCGAATCGACGGCTGATGTTTGACAAGAAATACGATGTTGTTGTTGGTTTCGTTCGCTGCTCCAGGAATATTTAAAAGTCACTTTGCAAATGTAGTCTTGAGTTTCCTGCGTCGTAAAAAAAATGGCTTAAAAAGTCATCAATGGACAAAATGACTGTTTGAAGGACTAATTATTACAAGATCATGTTTTAAACAGATGTTTAAAGGGGCAGAGACTCCAATAAAACACGAGTAAAAGAAGGAATATGATCGTTTTAGTTTAGTTATAGAATATGTATTTGTTATGATTTTTAATGGGGGTGAATTTTTAAATACATTTAAAAAAATCTAGGGAAATTATGGAACTCAATGTCAGGTTTTAAATCATATTATTATTGTTGGTTAGAACTCTTTAAAAAAAAAAAAGTGATGAGATCAGATAATAATGAGACGTTTTTGTCAGGAATATCTTTTTATTTTTATTTAAAAAAATATTAATACTTTAATAAATGCATTTTTATTTCCCTCAAGGAAACTTTATTTTAATACATTATATAATTTTAAAAAAAGCCATTTCCTCCTACAACAAGGGAGCGTGTTAATAAACACTTGTTTTCACTCCAGGGTGGTTTTCAAGATGAAAGGAATTCGTGTCGTTGAGTAAAAAGGAAGTGGAAACAGTCGACCTGGGAGGAGTGTGTTCGTCCGCAGACCCTGCAATTATTGCTAGTCAAGTGTAACGTGACCTCGGCCCGAGCACAGCTGAAGGAAATTCTACCCTTGATTACGAGCAGACCTTTGAAATGAGCGTAGAACAGAGTGAAGGAGGGAAAAAAAGCCTTTTTTTTTCGATGATCCTGTACTTAATACATATAAATTCAATCGTTTATTGGACAAAGCTCAATCTAAGACAAACTTATATATTCATTTTCTATCGCTTTATCCCTTGTGGGGGTCGCGGGGAGACCGGAGTCCATCCCAGTATCATAGGGCGAGAGGCAGGGGACACCCTGGACAGGACGCCAGGCACACAAAGACAGACAACCATTCACACACACACTCATACCTACGGACAATTTCCCAGAGTTCAAGGAAGTTCACAAGGAAATCATATTTTTGTGTAATATGTGTTACAAGGTTCTTTAAACCACGACGTAAAAAAAAAAGTTGAGGATTTTGGTGTTTTCACCGCCGGTGATGAACCTGCAACCTCGTCGCCCTCACTTTTTCGTGTAAGCGCTGATTTGTTGGACGTGGCCGGTCATATGTCCCGAGTCTTAACCCAATAATAGCACATTTAATCAGGATTAAAGGTTGTTTGTCGCTCATACAAGGAAGCGTCTCTCTCTCCTGACGCGATCGTTATCTCAACCGTCCATTATGTTTCCAGAGCACGAACCAACTTGAATAAATGCTCTGAAGATTCACCAGATACGGCGCTGACGTCCAGGAGGTTGAGATTTAAAAGCGACCGTTAAAACTCACTCAAATTAAGATTTGTTTTTCATGGAAATATTCAGGATGTTGGTGGTGAAAGCAGAAGTGAAATGTGAGAATGAGTGTAGTGTTCTCCTAATGCGTGGTTCCAGCTCCTCGTTTGTTCAACCTGTTTGTTGGTCCACAATGTGCCCGATTGTAGAAACATCTTGTGTTTGCTTCTTCTGACCTGCAGATTTGGATATGCGTCTGTGTCCATTTACTACTGTTCATCACGCTCGGGGTACAATCTCGTAGATTTGACGTCAACCCAGTGACAGATGACATCTCGAGACTCTCTGTTTTGGTGAGGATGAATCTTTTATCTGTTCCGTGACTGTCCTCCAATCAATAACTTCTTTCATTTGGGTTTTTTCAATATGAAGGAATTTCTTGTTTTTGAGGTTTGGAGTTTTGATCCTGGATCAAATTGCCGTGTCCGTCCTTCACTATTGAGATACTTTAAAGAGATTATTTTGTACCTTTATAAACTGTGAAATAAATTAGCTTCTGAATGAGATGTTACAAATAAAAAAGGGTCATTCAGGTTTGTAGCTTTTTTTATATTCAATTCTTAAAGCAGCTCTGGGTAGTTTTGTGTATCTTATTTTTTTGATTAATAAAATAACTAGTGATGACACATCAACTTAAAACTAGTTAATGACTCGTATACTGTGACTTGAGGTGTTTTGTGTGATTTTTATTTTCACTGTAAAAGTTCTTGATGGTTTGAACATGATACATATCTACTGGTTGATGTGAATTACTGTAGAAAAACAAAGTTAAAGTTATGTTATTTACAAACAAAAACAAAGTTAAAGTTATGTTATTTACAAACAAAAACAAAGTTAAAGTTATGTTATTAACAAACAAAAACAAAGTTAAAGTGATGTTATTTACAAACAAAAACAAAGTTAAAGTGATGTTATTTACAAACAAAAACAAAGTTAAAGTTATGTTATTTACAAACAAAAACAAAGTTAAAGTTATGTTATTTACAAACAAAAAACAAAGAATAATTTTTTTTTTTTTAAGTTTATTGTTTTCAAATATGTGTATCAATTCAGGACTATTTATAATAGAATTGATTTAACGTCTAAATACATTTTTAAGAATAAAAAAAACAAACACTAAGTAGTTTTTTAATGAATAACAAAGCAGAAGGAATTTCTTGTTAACAGGGTTCAGTGTTTTGTTTCCGGCATCAAATTTCACTTCAGGACTATTTATGATAACAATGGATTCAACTACTAACATATTTTTTAAATCATTCATAAAAGTGTCATTCTTTTGTGGCTTAATGTCCTTATTTTTATTATTTATAAAGCAGAAGGAAATTCTTACTATTTATGATTAATATCACTTTATTATGATGATGATCGAATCAAATTCCAATTAAAATCTTACAATTTTCATTTCTTTTTGCCGAGTTCTTTATTGTTAACAAACAGGAGGAAGTTCTAGTTCTTGCGGTTTTGTTTGTGTCAAATTTGCAAATACATTCAGGACTTTTTAAAGTTCAAAGCTCATTCCTGTGTGGCTCAGTGAGCTTCATCTTTAATTCGTATTATTATTCACTAAGCAGAAGGATTTTTTGTTTCTTGAGGCGTCGGTAACAAATTTAGATTTCAATTTAGGAAAATATATGATTATAATCGATTTGACTTCCAGATTTAAAAAATCTTACCAGTAGGTTAAATATTGTGTAGCTAAATGTGCTTCTTTTTTTTTTTAGAATTATTAACGAAGCAAAAGAACATTCTTGATTTTGACCTTTAGTGTTTTGTGCCGGCATCAAATGGGCTCTTTAATTCAGGACTATTTATAATTATAATCGATTCAACTTCCAAATAAAGTCTCACAAATGTAATAAACCCAGTGAGGTTAATGCTGTGTAGCATAGCGTACTTGGTTTTTATTATTATTATTAACAAAGCAGAAAGAAGTTCTTGTTTTTGAGGTTTTATGGTTTTAGTTTAAAATCTGCATAAACATTCAGGACTATTTATAGTTATAATTGATTCAACTTTTAAAACATTTTTAGAAATTTATCAAACCAAGTTTGGTAATTCCTGTGTGGCTTAGTGAGCTTAATTTATTATTATTATGATTATTATCATCATCATCATCATCATCATCATCATAATAATCATCATCATCATCATCATCATAAAAATCATCATCATCATCTTCATTATTATGATGATGATTATGGTTATTATGATTATTATGATTATTATTGTTATTATTTGTATTATTATTATCCTATTATTATCATTATTATCAGAATTATTATTTATATTATTATTATTATTGTTATTATTGTTATTATTATTATTATTATTATTATTATTATTATTATTATTATTATTATTATTATAATTATCATTTTTATTATTATTTATTATTATTATTATTATCATTATTATTATTATTATCATCATTATTATTATTTTGATCAAAACAGAAGGAAATTCTTGTTTTCGGGGTTCAGTGTTTTGGTGCCGGCATCAAATCAGCATTTCCATTCAGGACTATTTATCACTATAATCGATTAAACTTCCAAATAAAGTCTTAAAAATTAAAATAAACCCAGTGAGGTTAATGCTCTGTGGGCATAGCGTACTTAGTTATTATTATTATTATTAGAAAAGCAGAAAGAAGTTCCTGTTTTCGTGGTTTTATGGTTTTGGTGTCGGTTTGAGATTTGAATATTCATTCAGGACTATTTATAGTTATAATTGTAAAAGTCTTGAACTCAAATAAACCCAGTAGGGTTCTTCTTATATGGCTAAGTGTGTTTTAAAAAAAGCATTTTTTAATAACTTTAATGTGTGAAAAGCGTATATATTTATCTGCGCTAAAGTGAAAATCGACTGAACGTTGACGTCATCACAACTTAGAAATTGTCATCTTCAGACTGTGTTTGGCCATTTGAACATAAAGTAGATGTTTAGGTGTATTTGTTTTTATTCTCTGCTTCATTAATGACGTTTTATTCTCTCACAGAAAGACAATATACCGGAAGATTACAAAATTCCTGTTCTTTACGTTCCAAAAGAAGCGGTAAGTTGCAGACGTGTTTGTATACTTTGTGTGAATGTGTATTTTATTTCATATTTTTATAATCATCCTAATGAAGAGTACCTCTTTTTTTTGTTCTACTGCTTTTGTTTGGGTGTATTTAAGTATTTAGGGTTTCAACGTTAGAGAATGAAAACACAATTTTTGCATGTTTTGTTGTGTATTTTGTTATGTTTTTATTATTCTTATCTAAAGTTGTAGCGTCATATTAAGACGTCACATAGCATCTTTTAATTGTTAAAGCCAAACCCTAAACAGATCATAGACATGAAAATACACAATCACATTTGTAAAAAAAACCTTCAGTAAAAGAATTTTATCCTCAATGACCTTGGTTTGCACTTTGATACTTTGTAAAATTGTAAAATGAACTCACTATTATTTCATGTTGCTATGTCTGTATGTCTGTGGTTAACCTTACTTTAAGTTAAGTGAGTACTAAATCTATTTAATTTACCTTTAAACTCATTTAACGCTTCAACCAAATCGCTAACATTTGACTAATTCGATGAATGAAGGATATTTACTGAATCACGTTTTCCCTCCTTCTGTCTCCAGGGCGGGATGTGCTGGGTAACGTTAAATGTCTTCTACTTGGAGGCGGGTTTACAAGATTTAGCGCACAAGTTCGGGAACATTTCGTCGAACAGAAAAGATATCGACATATTCATAGAGATGCTTCAAGAGTTACGGTTCAACATCAAGTCTTTGGTGAGTCCATAGACGTTTTTTGACTTTGACAACTTTTTCCTTTTCAGCGACAAATGACAGCGATTTGAACTAGAGATGAACGATTATTGGCATTTGTGATATCAATCGCGATATTGAAAACAAACTACTGTGTTTTCAACAACTTTACATTCTGACATTGTTCATTTGAATCCACACGTGTGTGTGTGTGTGTGTGTTTGTGTGTGTGTGTGTGTGTTTGTGTGTGTGTGCTCATCAAAGTTATACAATCACACAATTCAAATTGTGCAAGTGATAATATTGTGTACGACAGGAACTTAAACACAGGAACAAACAAAAACCTTCAGTAAGAAAAAGAAGAATGACTGACTAGTGTTTTCACTTTTCTTTACTCTGAAGTTTGTATGATTTATTATTGACTCATAAATATGTTTACATCACACTTTTAGTTTTTACACTAGTTTTTAGTGTTTGCAGTGAATATGTTTGTTTACAAGCGTCATTAGAGGAACTAAATAAAACCTTCTTTATTTTAAGGTTTGCTTCATTTGACTTTATCATAAAAACGACTTCAAAACTTTATCTTGAGAATCAAAGAGAAAAACATTTGGATGTAAAGTTTATCATTTATTGTATTAGATTTTAAAAAATGCATAAAAAAGAGGACATTGAAAAAATAATCCCATTATGTCAGAAAATCTCAACTATATTTTATTCAATAATCGTTCAGGTCTAATTAAGAAGAAAAAATACTTCAACGTCAAATGAAGCCTTGAGTCAGTCCACAAGTGTGTAGTTGTAATGACCAGGAGGGTCATTACAACTACACACTTGCATTACATTGAGTGACAACCAGCTCGTCTAATAACCACCGTCACAGACTCTCACTTCTGTTTCTTCTTCACGCAGGAGCCGCTCATGTACGAGTTCGAGTGCCACTACAGGGAAGAGCGGTGGCAGACCGCCCAGTACTTTGACTTCGTCCAGGACTTCCTGATGGCGGCGCAGCATCAAAGAGAGTCCAACGACTGTGAACCTCCTCCCTGCCCCACCACGCCGGTCCCCAGCACGCTAGTTAAATATATAAAAGGTGAGTCTCTTGCTTATTGTCGGGGGGACTGCTCTGTTTGAAGGTGGGGCGGCCATCTTGGATTAGGATCGGTTCTGGTTCTGATCGGTTTACAGTTTGCCCCAAAATAATACTGACAGAACACAAAATGAGCTCTTCATTAAAGGGTTATTTTTTTCCGTTTCTATCAAGCACCGTTACAGAAGTACCGCAAATATTTTGGCGAATCCACCATAAACAGTAGCGCTTTGAGAAAAAGCACCGAAGCTAGTGAAGCCGTTGGTGGTCAGAACATCCCGAAGTTACTTCGTGATCTCGACACATCGTGACGTTTTGACACCAGTACAACGACATCAAAATAACAACATTTTAAACCAATTTAAAATCAAATGAGTGCCACAAATATGAACTTAATTTATCTTCACAATTGGACACAAGTCCACAGTTTTCTTGAAACACTTGTAACACGATTATCTTGAAGGACTTCTCTGTGGTCGGTTTGGCTTCGGAGTGTCACAGTCGCTGTCTGGTTCTGAACAACACAATAACACAATAACACAATAATAAATCTCAGCAAAGCAACTTGTTTTCTTAGACGTTGAGTGGTT
This sequence comes from Callionymus lyra, assembly GCF_982586985.1. NCBI lineage: Eukaryota > Metazoa > Chordata > Actinopteri > Syngnathiformes > Callionymidae > Callionymus > Callionymus lyra. Next base: position 25,879,937 of record NC_141825.1, on the reverse strand, counting down.
CATATCCTGTAGTTAAGTTGGAAATGATTCTCTGACAACATTTGCTTCAAACTTCTCCGACGTAAACCGAGCGACAAAGTCTGCGTTAACTAGTCCATCAGGTTTATCTTCACCAACGAAAACCTGTTTGGAATGAGCCTCTCTGGAAAAAAAAAAAGATAAGATCGGCCTTTTGCTGCCAACTAAAAATCCCCACTTGCGAGATGAGTTTGAGAACTACCTGTTCGAGGAATTTCTCAGAGATTCAATTGAGATTTTGACTGTATTTTACCAGATTGAAATCTTTTCCTCTTAGCTTGAGAAAAGGTTTGCGATGAACGGCGTCGGAAGATCCTTTTCAGACTTTTGTTGGGGAAGAATTTGGGGCAGGTCCCCGGAGAGGGTTTTCCCAAGCTTTCCCGTCCCGCGATCATTGTCCGTGCACGAGATAGAAACTCCAAATGTAGCGCCGCTGAGACGGTCCGCAGAGACGCCGCCGAGTCACAGGACACAAGGAAGATGGTCCCTCGGTAGAACTTGAATACGTGTTGATTTCGGCGCAATCGCTTAATCTGCCCGAGAAATAGTCCTTTCATCGTCCCGGCGGCCGACTCGGAGTCAAACAAGGTTTTTCTTTCTGACTTGGCAGCGTCGCTAAATCCTTAGTGAAGGTGTTTTTAGGTTTTTTTTTATGAAGATCTTGAGACTTCTCCAGCTCTACGTTTAATTTAGAAATTCTATTTAAGAAGTAATCTTGCTCAAAATGTCTTTTTTTTTCACAATAAAATGTCGAAAGCAACAAAGAAAGATTTTAAAGAGTAATATAATTTTAATTTTTTATTCTTTAGATTAGATCCTCTAAGACATATGTGTCAAACTCAAGGCCCGCGGGCCAAATGTGGCCCACCATGTGATTTTATGTGGCCCGCCTGCCTTACCTTATATATCTTATTTAGAACCACATGCAAGGCTGTGTGCAGCCATTTTTATTTAATTGTAAAATGCTACATCACACATGTTAGCAGCTCACAATTGTTGGTTTTACAGTAGTTATGCCCCTTCTCAAGTAATAAATTCAAAGTCATTTAACATTAAGGAGTAGTTACATTTATTTGACATTAGCTTACATTTAGTTACATTTATAAGTTACATCTGGCCCTTTGAGGGCAGCCATTATGATGATGTGGCCCCTGGTGAAAACCAGTTTAACACCCCTGCTCTAAGAGATCGGCTTCAGGGAAATTAGGTTTCCAGTTTGATAAAAGGTACAGAAGTTTTATATAAAAAAAAGCAAGAACAAGAACAGAGTGCAAAGAAGAACAAAATTCAAAGAGAGAAGAAAGTGCAAATATATATTTAGCCAAAACTTTCTTGACTATTCAGAGAGTTTGTCTTGATAAAGATCTTCATACTCGAGCACCAGGTTTAATTTAGTCATTTTATTTAAGAAGTAATCTTGCTGAGAAATATCTTTTTTTTTCCCCAATAAAATTTCTAAAGCAACAAAGAAAGATTGTATAGAGTAATATAATTTAAAACATTTTTTTCTTTAGATCTGGAGATCTGCAAGTGCAAATATATGTTTAGCCAAATCTTTCTTGAGTATTCAGAGAGTTTGACTTTATGTTGAGACTCGAGCTCTACTTTCACAAGGCTTCAGAAATCTTTAAGAATATAATCTTGCTTAAAAATCGCTCTCACAGCTAGAAAAGCAACAAAGACATTTTTTATTTATTAATATATTGTAAATATTTGTCTTTAGCATTAACTTTCCCGAAGATTCAGCGAGTTCATCTAGACGCTGGTGCCACAGTTGGTGAGGATTTACAATAAATGTGGATTTCTTTCATCAAATTTTGCCTCCAGACTCCGAATTAAGCGGAAAAAAACCCTTCAAAACAAAAAACTATAATTAATTTATAACTCATTCATGATTTTCCGAGACTAAAGCGGTTCATTCGGCTTGAAATTGACCAGTTTTCTCCCTCCCAGGTTCCCCCTCACCGAGCACCGAGGCCTCGACGTGTGGACTCACAGGCTGTAACGCACGTAAGTTTTTTCACCTCAACTCCGAGTGGAACCGGTGCGACTGCTCGCCGTGTGAAAGCAGCCCAAGTATTTCAGCGTTTGATGGATGATGGTCTTCAGGGCATAACCCTCTTGTCACGTTCAAACAAGCCCTGTGTCCAAACTTGCCTTCGCTCGAAACAGAAAACAACTTTTTTACAACAATTGCCTTTAAGATGGAAACATGCAAATCAAAGACCTTGACGTACTCGTCTCTGATTTTTTTTTGTTTTTTTTTTCAAACCACAGGAAATCAAAGGCTTCTGTCTGAAGTGGTGGAGCGAGGCCTTCTCTCCTTACTTTTAATTCCACTTCTAGCTATTGTATTCCTGCTCGTATGGAAGGTGAGTGATCGTGCTCGTGCTCGTGCTCGTGCTCGTGCTCGTGCTCGTGCTCGTGCTCGTGGACGGACGACGGCGGGATTTCTAACTTTTGAAAACTTTTGTTCGCGGCAGGTTCGATCACGAAGGAACAGGGAGGATCTTCAACAGAGTCCTGAAGAAGCTGGAGCCTTCACGGAATCAGAAGGGAACGCGCCTCCTTTAGACACTGAAATTTCGGAAAAGTAAGCGATTAAAATTTTGGGAAAACTGTATTTTTACTTCGATGAATATTATCGGACGTGACGCTAATTTATCGCTGAGATAGCTAGCTAGCGTAAGACACTTTGACCCTTTTTCCGTAACGATGCCTGGTTTAATGTCGGCATCGGATCTTTTGATACTATCAGGAAAAAGTGTGGCAATTTAAAAAAAAAAAATAAGGATAAAAATTAATCTCATCTTAACGCTAAACACCACGTAGTTTATCGGGCGTCGTCGGGCAGTCCCGTGTGGTCGGCGCCCCGAGTCCCTGTGGTGTGTCTCCCCCAGTCTGGAGTCGACATTCTAGTCGGTCCTAGTCTGTCCTAGTCGGTCCTAGTCTGTCCTAGTCTGTCCTAGTCTGTCCTAGTCGGTCATAGTCTGTCCTAGTCTGTCCTAGTCTGTCCTAGTCGGTCCTAGTCGGTCCTAGTCGGTCCTAGTCTGTCCTAGTCGGTCCTAGTCGGCCCCAGTTGGCCTTAGTCGCCCCTAGTCGGTCCTAGTTGGTCCTAATTTGTCCTAGTCTGTCCTAGTCGGTCTTAGTCTGTCCTAGTCGGTCTTAGTCTGTCCTAGTCGGTCTAAGACTGTCCTAGTCGGTCTTAGTCTGTCCTAGTCGGTCTTAGTCGGTCCTAGTCGGTCTTAGTCGGTCCTAGTCTCTCCTAGTCTGTCCTAGTCTGTCCTAGTCTGCCCTAGTCAGTCCTAGTCTGTCCTAGTCTCTCCTAGTCGGCCCTAGTATGTCCTAGTCGGCCCTAGTCGGCCCTAGTCGGCCCTAGTCGGTCCTAGTCGGTCCTAGTCGGTCCTAGTCGGTTCTAGTCGGTTCTAGTCGGTCCTAGTCTGACTACAAAGGAGGCGGGTTCACCCGTTCAGTCTTATTGTCTGAGTCGGGCTCAATGTTCAATCTGATTGGTCGAGTGCTAGCGAATCAGCGCAGGACAGTGAATCGGAAGTGACTATTGAAAACACTATACACTTGTATTTTATATAACTTTTTAAATGGTTTGATTCTCTCATAAAAGCATTTTTATATTCACTTAAATCTTTGTGAGGGTCAAAAAACTAATGAATAATGGAAATAAATAATGAAATAAAAATAGTTTTCTTCATGATCTTTGACCTCATGAGGGCTGATGTATAGAGTTTGTATTTGACTCATTTATTAGAGTTTTTAGGATTATTTTTGGAGTATATAACCAAGTGTTGTCTTTCTGTCCAGACATCGATAGAAAAAAATCAAATAAATAATTCTGCGATAACAAACGCTTCACTGACTTGCAATGGGGACGACTGCCCTGGAGGATAAACAACAATAATAAACTGATAAGAATTAAACACGGACGTTAAGCCGTATCGAAAAGCAAGTCATGAGAGAAGTGTCGCCGACCGTCGGGCGAAGAGTCGGAAGCCCCCGGCGCCCGAAAACCGGTCCCAGTTCGCGGGATCTGGATCGATCGGGGGCCAAAACACTGTCGGGCGACCCCTGTCATGTGAAAAGTTAATTTTGTTTTTCCTTCTGTGTAATGACTTTTATCTTTCTCTCTCTCTCTCTCACTTCCCAGAAACAAGTTGAACGTCATCGCCACAGTGTAGAACCAATCCTCCCCTCGTAACGTTCATCATGACCGGCGAGATTAGAGACGCCCCAGAAGAACTCAAAGAGAATCTTGTTCGAGCCCCGAACTAACCTAACCACCGCTTTTTTCTCTGGGAGGGCGGTGGTGCTGGTGGTGGTGGTGGGGTCAGAGGGTCCAGTCCGAGCTTCCCTCCACCCTCACCCTCCACCCTCACCCCCCACGACGACGCTCTGAGGTTAAGAAGGAAAAAAAAAGATTTTTCACAAGAGTTTTCAAAAGAGTTCTCCTGAGTCACAGACTGGGCTTCACCACGTTCCTCCGCGACACCCCTGCTATCATATGGATACGCTTGCCTTTTTTTTTTTTTTTTTCCAAGACTTCTTCAATCCAAGAAATGCTCAACAACGAAAACACTGACATTGGCAGGACAATACCCTGTGCTGTGGATTATTCATGGTAAAAAAAAAAAATGCTGAGGAGAGAGTTTCGGGCTTCATTCCAGTCTGTATTTTTTGTTGTTTGTTGATTTCGGGGGCGACACTGTTTTTATCTCCACAGAGCAAAGAGAAGTAACTCATGGTGGTTACGTCGACTATGTACTAAGGCATGACTTACTACCTCTGCTGACCTTCAAAAAAACCAGACGCTCCTCAGCTCTTTTTTTTCCCGATACCCGAGGATCTCTCTAGTAACTTTGTCCAGTTTGTTTTAGCGACGGGCGGGGGGGCGGGTAGGGGGGCGGGGGGTTGTATTTGATGTATTTATTTATTGGTATGATGACGCACACACACTTCTAGTAAGAAACTTATTTCACTCATTAAAGGAAAAAAAAAAAAAAGATATAGAAAAATATATTGTCAAAACCCAGCGAGAGACTCGACATGTGACCCTTACCCCCCCCCCCCCCCCACCACCACCACCGTACCCCCTTTCCAGCCCCCTCATTGTTGTGTGATCAGGGGAACTACTAAAGTGTGAATGGATGAACAAATGTGTACAATATGCTGCTTTAACCATCTGTCATTAAACAAACAAAAAAAAAAAAACCTGCAATAGATTTGTGTTGAATATCAGGGATGAATGTCTGTGGCTCCTCCCCCTTCCCCCCCCCCGCCCTAATTTTTTAATGTCCGATTATACAACAACAAAACAACAAAAAACAGTAAAAACAATGCCTTTTAATATTTTTATGTTTTGTTTAGATTTTTTTTCTAGTTTTAATGTATTTTTAAAAATAAATACCAAGATGTGTGTGAGTGTGTGTCTGTGCATGTGTGTGTGTGTGTGTGTGTGTGTGTGTGCGTGTGTGTGTGTGTGTGTGTGTGTGTGTGTGTGTGTGTTTCCATCAAACTTTGCTATGTATGCGTGCGGAATAAACACAGTTCAGCCGATCGCACTCGCAATTGATTTTTATTTTTTATTATTTTCCAATTAGAAATAAAAGGATTAGCTTCGCTAACGTTGTTGCGACGACTGGCGGCTCAGTTGCCGCAAATTAAAGTATGAAATTCAACCCTTACATCACTTCACGTTATCCATATATAATTTATGCTTTTTGTTTTTTTTTGAGGGGGGGGTTCTGATTTAGAAAAAAAAATGTTAATGACAAAATTTTACTAAATTCTGGCACGAGATCGGACGAAGTTACACGACGAATATTTTCTAAAAATTATGTTTCAGCAACACTTGATTTTCCATCAGTAGTAAGTAAGTGAGAAGTATTTGTCGAGCGATACACGCTCACAAAACGCTTAAAGTTTAAATTCCCATCAGATCATATTCTACGAAAAACATTCCATCTTCGAGTCGCCGATCGTCTGGTCGACTCATGACAAGGCTGAGGTGAACGAAGAGAAGAAACGGGTTTGATTTCAGTCTTGTCTCGGAATACAAATGTGTTTGCGGTATCCCTTGTGTTGTTCTCTGGGTCGAGGTGAAGGTCCTCCCCCGCTGCATAGGTATTCATGGCAGCCAGGGAGATCGTTGACTTTGATCCGAAGACAACACAAGGAATACCACAAACACATTTGTTCATCATCATCATGTGCGACTTTGACATACGACCAGAAACAAGTTCAATTTGGGTAAAACTTCAGAGAACAATCGTTTCTTTCATGGAATATAAATACATCCCAGTTATATCAATCCAATAAGAATTTATCCAATAATCCCTCAAATAGAAAAATTAAAAAGTGCGTTTTAAAGTTTCAGGACTGACGTTATACCATTAAATGTTCCGGCAGGTGTACTAACAGTTTATAGTGTAGCCACTAGTGTACGGTGGTTTGTTTTTCCTTTGGAAGTGTATGAATATGCTGAGTCAGGTCTAAGCTGTGAAAAGGTTAAACTGAATTTTTTTTTTTTTTTTCTAAGACCCAAATATAAATGCATCCTGAGGAATTCTTGGAGAAAATGTCATGCATTGGTCGGGAGAGAGGCTGCAATTCTTTTTTCTAGGTCGCTGCTTTTGTGCTCACGAAGTGTGGACAACCACAGCATCCTGTATTTTAGTGTGTGTGGTGGAAAGTGTCCGACCATGGTGGGTGAAATCAAATGGCTCTGAGGCACAAATGAAGTCTGGGAGCCAAAAAAAAAAAAAATATTGCCCAGTTGGTATTCTGGGTGTAAAAACTCTACTGTATTCTGTATTTTTATATAAATGTAAACACACATATATGAGTTATGAATAAAGTACATTTATCCAACTGTAAAGGCTTTGTTTGTTATTTTTCACGACTTTGACGATTTCTTGACGTGATATTTGTGTCTGTGACGAAACTGAGTTTGAGATTTTCGTTTTTACATTTTCCTGGTAAAAAAAAAGCCACAAAATACTTGACGTGTATTTCTACACAGTCCCTGACATGACATAGTAAAACAAAAAAAGCAATTTGAAGCAAAAAAAAATACATGTTTTCTATGTAGCCCTGGACATGACATGGTAAAATATTTAAATAATAGAAAAAGAAAAGTAATTTGTAGCCACGAAATACTTGACATGTATTTGAGTCCCAGACATGACATGGTAAAAAAACAGTAATGTAAAAAATACATGTTTTTCTATGGAGCCCTGGATATGACATCATACAATGGACATGACTTGGTTAAAAAAAAAATTGACAAAGAAAAGTAATTCGTATCCATGGACTAGTTGTTTTAATGGTAATGACTTGTAAAAAAAACAAACATTTGTGTTGACGATAAACTCAGTGACGTGTGTTTCTATGAAGCCCCTGACATCACATGGTAAAATAAAGAGAACCCTGAACATGAATTGATAAAATTAAGTAATTCGTAACAAAGAACAACATGTATTTCTATGGGGTCCCGAAGTAAACAAAATAATTGACATTATGTGTATTCGGCCATATGATTCTTGACAATGTGTATTTTAAATACTTGGTGTAAATGATTTGTAGTCAAGTTGAAGGTGAAGACTACTGGGATTGATGACACGCAGTGACAAACCTCCATGTTTGACCAGTCACAGCAGCGTGGGTTTTGGTTATGGTCAACAAGATTTAATCTCCAGAAAAAGAAAGTGTTTTCAGTGGGCGGAGTTTAAGATTATTTTCTAATGTCAATATTTAAATGAATGATGTTTTGTACAAACACACACTGATGATACAATAGAGTCACACATCACAACAACACACACACTGATGATACAATAGAGTCACACATCACAACAACACACACACTGATGATACAATAGAGTCACACATCACAACAACACACACACACTGATGATACAATAGAGTCACACATCACAACAACACAAACACACTGATGATACAATAGAGTCACACATCACAACAACACACACACACTGATGATACAATAGAGTCACACATCACAACAACACACACACACTGATGATACAATAGAGTCACATATCACAACAACACACACTGATGATACAATAGAGTCACACATCACAACAACACACACACTGATGCTACAATAGAGTCACACATCACAACAACACACACTGATGATACAATAGAGTCACATATCACAACAACACACACTGATGCTACAATAGAGTCACACATCACAACAACACACACTGATGATACAATAGAGTCACATATCACAACAACACACACTGATGATACAATAGAGTCACACATCAAAACAACACACACACTGATGATACAATAGAGTCACACATCACAACAACACACACACTGATGATACAATATAGTCACACATCACAACAACATACACACACTGATGATACAATATAGTCACACATCACAACAACACACACTGATGATACAATAGAGTCACACATCACAACAACACACACACTGATGATACAATAGAGTCACACATCACAACAACACACACACTGATGCTACAATAGAGTCACACATCACAACAACACACACACACTGATGATACAATAGTCACACATCACAACAACACACACTGATGATACAAAAGAGTCACATATCACAACAACACACACTGATGATACAATAGAGTCACATATCACAACAACACACACTGATGATACAATAGAGTCACACATCACAACAACACACCCTGGTGATACAATAGAGTCACATATCACAACAACACACACACATTGATGATACAATAGAGTCACATATCACAACAACACACACTGATGATACAATAGAGTCACACATCACAACAACACACCCTGGTGATACAATAGAGTCACACATCACAACAACACACACACATTGATGATACAATAGAGTCACACATCACAACAACACACACACACTGATGATACAATAGAGTCACACATCACTATTAAAGACACACTTACATCAACACATTAGTTTGAAGATAAGGAACTGAGATCAACAACTGGACACGGAGCACCAAGAGCGATCCAGAGGTTGAAGGAAAGAACAGTTTGGTAAACAAACATGTCGTTCTGCTCGCGGTAAATGATTTGTGTTGGATTGAGTTTGATCCGCGATCTACGGATTCTACGCCACAGATCTTCAGATTAGTCGCAGCTGCGCCGCGAACCGACAGGCGTCCAGCAGCCGGTCCGGTTCTGATGTTGTTCTCTCAAACTCTGGGTCGGATGAACTTGAATAACTCGCCGCCGGCCGCCCATGATGAATCCGTCCCCGGAGCATAGTTAGTGGACGCTGATCAAATTGTTGTTGATTCTTTTTCTGCTCAGGGATCATTTGTCTCTCCTTTTTAGTCAAAATCCCAGATGAGATGTTTCTCTAAACACTTTCCCCTGCAACGGTTGAGAAGGGAAAACAATGATCCGAGGTTCAGGCGGGAACAGTTCATTAAACTGTGTGTTGTGACCCAAGAAAAACAATAAAACCAATTACACTTCCAGATATATTCCGCTTCATTGAAATGACAACAAAAACAAACAGCGTTAGCACATTATGGTACAGAAGAGGCAAAGGTAACCCTCTTGATAGATTATATAATTTGTAATTGTTTTACGGGTTTAGAAGGTCTCGGAAATAACGGCAAGAAAACAACACATGGATGTCCTGATGTGGCCCGTTAGCATTTAGCTTTGCTAGCTAGCCTCTCTTTTGTCAATGTCTGGGAAAGTTTCCTTTTCCCTCTAATATGTCTTGGAGCTGACGTTGTTGTCGGCGAGAATCACCCAAAATTCCCTCATTTTTCTACTCACCCTCATGTCAAAGTGTTAGGATTCTTTTCGGAGTAATGCGTTCTTTTGTGGTGATATAGGCAGAAATGTATGTTTGTCGGAATGGAGCTCAATTTTCTTAAAAACATCCCAATATTGTATCGAAGGCACAAAGAAGATAAATTGTTCCGTGAGGAAATTAAACAGTTCTATATTCAAGGCTTGTTTGTAGTAGGAGCTAAAATGCTAACATGCTACACAGAATACAGTAAAGCTAAATATAGCGGGAGCTCCCTTCGTCTACTGTCTGTGTAGCATGTTATCCTTTTAGCTTCCACTACAAACAAGCCAAAAATATAGAACTTTTGTGTTTTTTGTAACAATTACTGTTCTTGGTGCCTTCAATGAAAAGGGAAGTTACAGAGGATGAGGATGAAAAAAACCAGCACCGTTTGTAGCGTTATACGGACACGTTTGTGTTAGATTAAAATGATTCTATACGTATACACCATACTTAAATTAATGCTAAAAGATAATCAAAATATAAAGTATAAATTACTCGCTTGATCTAAGAGCTTAAACGTTTGACAACACATTCAATCAACTGATTCAATGGTTCGAGGCAAGCTTGGATCAGAATTAGATACGACACCGTTAATTTGAAACATCTGTTTATCTGCAAATCACACCTTAAATCGTAGATCAAAGAACGAAGCAAGACACACCCGGGAAAGGGGGGCTAAAGAAGGAAACCCTCGCCCTAGAACGTTTGAATGATTCGATTACAAGAAAACAAATTAGGATGTCTCTCTGTGGGTGATCGGTGGCACAGGGAACTTGAAAGAACCATTTGGCCGGAAAGAGACGACCTCCCGGACCGGAAATTTGCCTTAAATATAGCGATGTTTCTACAGATCGGGACCTTTTCTCCGGGACTATTGACCTGTACAGTCGCCGGGACAAAGTCGGTCGATCGTTATTGAAAGCTTGTATTTTGTTTGACTTGAAGCGGCGAATAAACGACCCGTGACACACTCTGGATTGTTCATCTTTCTCCACGACGCGAAGTATAAGACCCGGGATGGAAGTGACGTCGTGTTGGAACGTGTTTTAATCGTTTTATTTGCCTTTAACTCAAAAAAAGGGATACTTTGAAAATAATCCAAACTCATAGTCGACATGAGGGTGAGTGGAAAACGAGTGAAATACTCGTGAACCGTCACTTTGACTCCCACGTGTTTGTGTTGTAAATGACAATATTAAAACAAACATGTTTAGCTAATCTACTATAATTGATTGAATCAAAGTTTTATGTCACTCTAGCGTTCTCTTGTGATCCGTCCAGAGTCAGTCCTTTGAGGTTATCCTTCCTGGCGGTCAACGGACGTGGAGGTTTCAAAGACGAAAACTACTGGATTTTTTACGACGTTGCTTCTGGAATGAAAGAATTCTGGAATTTTCTGCCAGAAATGTAACTTCTTTCCCTACCTTGATCCTCGGGCACAAAACCCACACATTGACTCACTTATCTTGTCAAGCACCTGAAGGGGAAACATATTTCTTTACAAAGAACTTGGGGTAGATTCAAATATCCACAATATTATTTCTATTATTCGTTTTTTATATCTTGGATGTTACAACGATGTTACCAAAGATCCATCTGAGACATTCTTGTCCAGGTATTAAGGTAATCCAAGGTATTACTGAGTTTTTACATGGAGGACTGAATGTTTTTCTACGGAGAAAATGCTACGGTGAGGACGAGTAATTGTTTCCCCAAACTATTTAAAGTGGAACCTTAATTCAACCATTAACCAGTAAGTTGCTGAGCGAGGTCTCAAACATACATCAGGTATAAAGTGTTTCTCGCCTGTAATCCGTGGTCCTCGAGCAAAGTACACCGTAATAAAAATGGTTTAAAATTTCATTCGGAAAAGTATAAGTCTAATGCAACGAAAGTTAAATGCATCATAAAATATGACATTTATTTAAATGAAGGTCACAATTGTGGCACTTTTGAGGGGTTCAAATGGACATTTTCTAAGACAAAAAAAAGTAGTCACGAAACATAAAAATGCGAGGATGAAGATAGCTCTTCGCTGAACTCTAATTTCCCAGAGGTCTTCAGGAATTCTCTTCCAGAAAGATGGACTATCAGACAAAAAACAAGTTGTTTTGGACTTTCTAAAAAAACCTTTGAAATATCACAAAGGTCATTCGTGCTAAGACTTTGTGTTACCTCTTTTTGCTTTTTGTCAGCTGACGATCAGCAATACTCTGTACAAACGGCAATTTTCCAAATGATATCCGGAAATATCCAGGAAGGAGCGAGGTACAAAAGTCATCTTTGTCTTTGACTTGACAAACCTTTGTGACTGTTGAAGTGATGTGCCTCGTGTGTTTTTGGCCATTCACTCTTTCAAAACTCTCCCTCGAGTCTCCTTTTACCAAAAAGAAAAAAACAACCTACATAACAATCCGTCAGTTTTACCCAAATTGAAATGGTTTCCGGTAATATGTTACAGTCGCACATGATTTGAACAAAAACAACATTTTTAAACCAGTTTTTCATCACTTTGTCTAAATGTCTTTCAAGAAAGTTACCAAAAGTCACATTTTTTTGTTGTATTTGACTGTATTTTATAAATCGTCGTAAGATAAGACCATCTTTAAGCCATTTACACTAAAGTAATAGTTCATACAAAATTCACTCATTTGCAACCTTCTCATGTAGACGAAGAGTTGGGATTATTTTCAGAGAAATCTGTTCCTTTTTAGAGTTAAAGACAAACATGTTTGTTCATTTTAATGTAGCGACTGGAGCTCAGTTGTCTTCGTCTTCATCTTCGTCCAAAAAGACACTTAAAAACATCCAAATACTTCCAAACTGCTCGACTGTGACGTCCATCTTGTACTGAAGCCTCGACACGAGGTATTGTTCAGAATCTTTTTCAATAGGTTTATATGTTAGGCTTGTTTTTAGCAGAAGATTACGGCGAATCAGCGTAACTGACACTTGCATTGTGTCTCAATGAGGAACAACTTGAGGCAGGGGCTGACGGACTGGGATCGTCTGCTGCTAACAAACTTAAAATATAAACTCATTTGAGGTTTTTCGGGAACAATCGTACCATGACGAGCTCTCGATACAGAGGCACGTTACAGACGAGCAGTACGAAGGTATTTGGAGGTTTTTAAGTGTATTTTTGGACGAAGACAACTGAGGTCCAGTCGCTACATCAAAATAAACAAACAATTTTGTCTATAACTCTAAAAGGGAAAAGATTAATCTGAAAAGAATCCCAACCCTTGGTCAACATGAGGGCGAGTAGAAAATAACTTTAACTTTCACGTCATTTCCATCTTACAGACAATACTGTCAACAAAAAATTGCAAAGCTACAAAATGTAAGCTTTATTATTACAGAATGAATGACATAATTAATTGTATTCGTTTAAAATTCAAAATAGATTGACGAAAAAAATACAGCATTAAGAAACAATTTCTCTCTTTTATGCCAAAGGGAGAAAAAAATTAAGATAGCCAAATATAGTTAATTAATCATATGTAATCGTGTGGGGACTTTCCCGCTTGGAGACCTCGGATCCAGCAATGGTTTGAGTGACAACCCCACTATACTTCGACACACACTAGTAGCTCATGAAATGGATTCTCATACGATGACCCTCCGTCCAAATCAACACGATAAAAAGAATCAAAAGTTCTTATTATCCCCGCGTCACGGACGCCGGACAAAGTCATGCGGTCCGTCGCACATACGTGTGGGTGAAGCCCCGCCCACCCGGCGTACGAGTGTGTGTGTGTGTGTGTGTGTGTGTGGGAATCAGCACAAGACCCTAGTCACAGGTCAGGGGCTCTAGGGTTACTAATAGCCCACACCAATGGACTTGTGATCTACGTCTTGCCCTTTATGATGTTCCTCCCTGCGGCCAGAGGAGAAAGCCTCCCCCCCCCAGGTGGGGAGCGTGGGCCTGGCCAGCCCCGTCCCGGGAGGACGTAACAGGAGGCTTATCAGAGCGCCGGGCTGTGCTGTAATACTCCTGTGAAAGGCCTCTCAGGCCGCCTCCCAATATTGATTTTTCTGGGCAGGAGGGTAATGGAGACGGCGCCCCCCCCACCGCCCCCCCCCCGTTCGGAATCGCCGAAGCTCCTGACGAGAAGAGGAAGACACAAGTGGAGATATAAAGTAAACAGAGAGGTTGGGCGTGATGGACGGCCAGACACAGTGGAGCTGTGTGTTTTTTTTGTGTTTTTTTTTGGGAGCATCCGTGCAACCATTTCTAGTGAAAATATCTCGGACACCTGAGCAAGCATCGCCCACGGACTCTCTGTTTTCCTTCAAGTGAGGGATAATCAAACTAGATATTTTTACTGTCCGAAAACATTCCAGTCATACTGTATCGAGGAAACATACACAAGAATTACCGTTGAACATATTTACCAGGCAGAGGTGTCTGGTACCTCACAAGATGTGCGTTTGTTTAGTTTTACTTCATCGTTTTTATCTACGTGTCATTAAGTTCCATTTGTCAAGCGCTGTCCAACAAGTCCGGCTCAGCGGTTGTCTTCTTGGTTAGACTATTGTAAGTAAGTTTATTTTGTGTCTAAACAGGAAGGATGTGTCTCGCCTATAGTTTATACGAAACTCTGCAGCCAGAATTCTGAGCCGCTCTAGTAGAAGAACTCACATTTCTCCTTCAAACTCTTCACTGGCTGCTCTAGTAGAAGAACTCACATTTCTCCTTCAAACTCTTCACTGGCTGCCAGTTTCTTTCAGGATCATTTTAAAATTCTGGTTCTTACTTTCAGATCTATTCATGGTCAGACCTTCCATCAGTGATCTGATTCAGACTTACACCCCAGCTCGGGCTCTGAGGTCTGTGGATCAGAATCTACTGATGGTTCCTGAACTTCCGGACCAGAGGAGAGAAATCCTTCCAGACTGTTGCTCCTAAGCTTTGGAACCATCTCTGTGTTTGATGATCTACTGACTCCTTCAAGAAACATCTGTGTTTGATGATCTACTGACTCCTTCAAGAAACATCTGTGTTTGATGATCTACTGACTCCTTCAAGAAACATCTGTGTTTGATGATCTACTGACTCCTTCAAGAAACATCTCTGTGTTTGATGATCTACTGACTCCTTCAAGAAACATGTGTGTTTGATGATCTACTGACTCCTTCAAGAAACATCTGTGTTTGATGATCTACTGACTCCTTCAAGAAACATCTGTGTTTGATGATCTACTGACTCCTTCAAGAAACTTCTGTGTTTGATGATCTACTGACTCCTTCAAGAAACATCTGTGTTTGATGATCTACTGACTCCTCCAAGAAACATCTGTGTTTGATGATCTACTGACTCCTTCAAGAAACATCTCTGTGTTTGATGATCTACTGACTCCTTCAAGAAACAACTGTGTTTGATGATCTACTGACTCCTTCAAGAAACATCTGTGTTTGATGATCTACTGACTCCTTCAAGAAACATCTGTGTTTGATGATCTACTGACTCCTTCAAGAAACATCTGTGTTTGATGATCTACTGACTCCTTCAAGAAACATCTGTGTTTGATGATCTACTGACTCCTTCAAGAAACATCTGTGTTTGATGATCTACTGACTCCTTCAAGAAACATCTCAAGACACTTTTATTTGTTCAGGCTTTTCCTTTATTTTCTGGAACTCCTGTTGTGTTCTCAGTTTTATCTTGACCTTTAAAGTATATACTTTATTGAATATCGTTTTTATTACAGGGAGTGCAGAATTATTAGGCAAATGAGTATTTTGACCACATCATGCTCTTTATGCATGTTGTCTTACTCCAAGTTGTATAGGCTCGAAAGCCTGCTCCCAATTACGCATATCAGGTGATGTGCATCTCTGTAATGAGAAGGGGTGTGGTCTAATGACATCAACACCCTATATCAGGTGTGCATAATTATTAGGCAACTTCCTTTCCTTTGGCAAAATGGGTCAGAAGAGGGACTTGACAGGCTCCGAAAAGTCAAAAATAGTGAGATATCTTGCAGAGGGATGCAGCGCTCTTAAAATTGCCAAGCTTCTGAAGCGTGATCATCGAACAATCAAGCGTTTCATTCAAAATAGTCAACAGGGTCGCAAAAAGCGTGTGGAAAAACCAAGGCGCAAAATAACTGCCCATGAACTGAGAAAAGTCAAGCATGCAGCTGCCAAGATGCCACTTGCCACCAGTTTTGCCATATTTCAGAGCTGCAACATCACTGGAGTGTCAAAAAGCTCAAGGTGTGCAATACTCAGAGACATGGCCAAGGTAAGAAAGGCTGAAAAACGACCACCACTGAACAAGACACACAAGCTGAAACGTCTACTTGTAGACTGGGCCAAGAAATATCTCAAGACTGATTTTTCTAAGGTTTTATGGACTGATGAAATGAGAGTGAGTCTTGATGGGCCAGATGGATGGGCCCGTGGCTGGATCGGTAAAGGGCAGAGAGCTCCAGTCCGACTCAGACGCCAGCAAGGTGGAGGTGGGGTACTGGTATGGGCTGGTATCATCAAAGATGAGCTTGTGGGGCCTTTTCGGGTTGAGGATGGAGTCAAGCTCTATTTACAAACAAAAACAAAGTTAAAGTGATGTTATTTACAAACAAAAACAAAGTTAAAGTGATGTTATTTACAAACAAAAACAAAGTTAAAGTGATGTTATTTACAAACAAAAACAAAGTTAAAGTTATGTTATTTACAAACAAAAACAAAGTTAAAGTGATGTTATTTACAAACAAAAACAAAGTTAAAGTTATGTTATTTACAAACAAAAACAAAGTTAAAGTGATGTTATTTACAAACAAAAACAAAGTTAAAGTGATGTTATTTACAAACAAAAACAAAGTTAAAGTGATGTTATTTACAAACAAAAACAAAGTTAAAGTGATGTTATTTACAAACAAAAACAAAGTTAAAGTGATGTTATTTACAAACAAAAACAAAGTTAAAGTTATGTTATTTACAAACAAAAACAAAGTTAAAGTGATGTTATTTACAAACAAAAACAAAGTTAAAGTGATGTTATTTACAAACAAAAACAAAGTTAAAGTGATGTTATTTACAAACAAAAACAAAGTTAAAGTGATGTTATTTACAAACAAAAACAAAGTTAAAGTTATGTTATTTACAAACAAAAACAAAGTTAAAGTTATGTTATTTACAAACAAACAAAAAAGTAAAAGTTATGTTATTTACAAACAAAAACAATTTAAACTTTTCGCTGTCTCTGTATCGTCACAAATCAGAATTTTTACCCCCAATTTTATAACATCTTGCAAGAAAATAAGATTTTAAATAACTGTCAATATTCTGGTGCCTGAAGAGTTGATCGTTAATCTATACAAATTAATCATTATATAAATGTTATTATTCAAGAGTTGTTATTATTAGGCTTTGAAGTGAGTAACGACAATTATTCTTTTTTCTTTATACAATATGTTTTAGCACCAAAAGAAAAAAAAATGGAATAAACAAATACTCACAGATTATTATTAGACTTAGAATATTATTATATTGCTTGACAAATAAGTATCTTTCTTTCCAGTCACCTTTTTACATTGTTCTTTTGTGTTTTTGTGTTGTAGACAAACGTACCAACCCTTCTCTTCGCTCCTTTTTGTTATATAAAAACTTATCGCAACAGAAAATTAAAATAAATAAATAAAAGTACTTATCTTATATGTACTCTGACACCTTTTCAAGTGCATGTTCTATTTAATATCCAACTATTATCTAATATTTACTAAAAAATACTAACTCTTATTTATAGAAACGTTATTATTCAAGAGTTGTTATTATTAGGCTTTGAAGTGAGTAACGACAATTATTCCTTAATTTAAATTATTAATATTTTTTTGGCACCAAAAGAAAAAAAAATTGAATAAACAAATACTCACAGATTATTATTATTAGACTAAGAATATTTTTATATTACTTGACAATTATTGTAATTGTTCCAGTCACCTTGTTATATTGTGTTTTTGTGTCGTAGACCAACGTACCAATCCAACTATTTTCTGCCAAAAGCTGCACAGAAACTCATCGCAAAACACAAAAGAAAAACCAGGTTAAAAAAAGAAACGTATCGATCAAACCAACGGACTCTCAAGTCGCAACTTCAGCAGAGGAACTAAAGGACAACAAACGAAAGGCGTCCCTGCGAAGCGTGCGAACTGTAACCAGGCAGATGCACGTTAATGCTCTCGGCTGCTGCTGAGCGCGATGCATCCACAGCACTTAGACGGTGAGTGGGAGACAAACCTCACGCAGACCAGGATAACAGGCAGATGGGTCACCTGCGTGGGAGGAAGGCGAGCGAGCGCCAGGTGGGAGGGAGGCATGAGTCACACAAGGGGGGCCTTGAGCGAGCTTGTTTCACTGTCACCTTGTTGTCGAAGCGAGAGTG
Source organism: Callionymus lyra (assembly GCF_982586985.1). Classification (NCBI taxonomy): domain Eukaryota; kingdom Metazoa; phylum Chordata; class Actinopteri; order Syngnathiformes; family Callionymidae; genus Callionymus; species Callionymus lyra. The sequence continues at coordinate 25,861,678 of NC_141825.1, read as the reverse complement.
TGTGACAACCCCTCGTCATCCGATCCCGGGGCCACCTCTGCACAGTGTGACTCAGTGGCTCCTGAATGCTGCTTTCAGGCCCTCGCCGCTCGGATCGGGGATGAATCACTTAACTGTTGGCTTTTATTTCTGGAGAGGATCCCGTTTCTGCGCGGCTGTGTTCGGCGCTCCGAAGGGAACATTGCTCGGCAGCTCGCCCCCGCACGAGAACTCTCCTCCGGTACCATCTGGTTGACCGTCATTTTTTCTTTTTGTTTCAACAACTCGCCGAGTGTCACGCATGTCAAGCAACACACACACACACATGAGGCGGTGTCTCTTCAAATCTAAACACAGTGTGTTTAAAGTCGGATTTCAAACGCGTCCACAAAAGCCGTCACTTGGGTGTTGCCATATTATCTGGACTTGAATAACGAACCGCTTTTCACCCTTTTTCCTTTTAAAGCCATTTCAAAGGGGAAACATGATAATACTGAATACGGAAAAAATGACAAAAACTACAAAAGATACCTGTCTCTTTGACTTTTTGTATAATGACATGAAAGACACCTGTTCTTTCTCAAACGTGGCAAAAAGAATGTGAAATGAATATCGTAGATGAGCCATGGCCTGGTCGAAGAGCCAAAATTAGAAAAGTGTAGCAGCGGCTCTTTAGAAATAATGGACTGATTGATGGACGACCAATATATTAACACCAGGCAGTTGTTTAACTGCTTTAGCGCGTTTTTATTGTGCATTTAATTAATGAGGCATCACTAAATCTACCGTGAGATCAAACTTAAAGTGTCCTGTGGATAAGATTTGTTTCGATCAAAAGAGTGTCAAGACCAAGACAAGACCAAGACTGAAGAAATCCAGACAAGACCGTCGACATTCAAGACCAGAGCGAAACTGTGAACAAAAACAGAGAACGTAGACCATCTAGACAAAGTCAAGACCGTGATCATAGACCTTCAAGACCATGACAAGAATAAGACTGTAGACCAGGGGTGGGCAAACTCGGTCCTCAAAGGCCGCAGTGGGTGCAGGTTTTTGTTCCAACCGATGGAGCACATTTTAACCAATGAGGTTTCAGCTGAAACAAGCAACACCTGACTGACAATCAACTGAATACACTCCTTAGACGCCTGATTGGTCAAAATGTGTCTCCTCTTGATCGGTTGGAACAAAAACCTGCACACCCTGCGGCCCTTGAGGACCGAGTTTGCCCACCCCTGCTATAGACTGTCGAGAACCAGAAAAGAGGAAGACCATAGTGCAGGGGTCGGGAACCTTTTTGACTCAGAGAGCCATGAAAGCAAAATATTTGGAAATTTATTTCAGTGAGAGCCATATAAATAATATTCAGATGTAAGAATCTGTGCTTGACACGAATTCAAGCCCTTTTCCTTTGTTCATCAAAATCAACAAAGAATTCAGACGGGTTCATCCCTTTCCATGCCTCCATTTCAATATATCCATCATATTTAAATGAAGCACAAGACTAACATTTCTCCATTTCTGTGATCATGAAAAAACAAAAACAAATGAAAACATGAATTCAAACTAACAGTTTATATTTGTTAATTTTAAACATGTCTGATATGAATCACACAAGTGGATTAATTAAATTTCAGATGAAGTTTAACGAGAATAAAACTGTTCATCAGTAACTTCACATCATCATCGCTTTGTCTGATCGTTTAAGGACCGCGATCACAAAAGGAAAACCAGCATTTGTTGCTTTCATTGAAACCTGCAGCTTAACTTTGATGGACCTGACGTCATGTTTCTGTGACTCTAGAGAAGAACCTGAAGCGATCAAACGCGCATTATTTTGTTCGATATATTATTTAAAAAAAACAAGCTTATAATTCTATATCGTTTTTCTGAATTGCGTAAAATGACTGTCGCACGTTTTGCTCTTTTTATTCTCGATTCATATGATCTTTTCCGTGCGTTCAGTGGAAGAGGCGGGAGCTCTGATTGGCTGCTGTGCATGTCAATCAAATTTTCAACCAATCGGCGCAATAACCATTTGATTATATGCACAGCAGCCAATCAGAGCTCTCTTTACTATTTTCTTATATCATATTTTATTAAATCACGCGATCTACTCGCAACAGCTTCGCGATCGACGTATTGTCCACCCCTGAAACAAGTGATAATATTTTATGTTTTATCTGAAAAGCCGAAATCTGCGAGCCAGATGCAATCATCAAAAGAGCCACACCTGGCTCGCGAGCCATAGGTTCCCGACCCCTGCCATAGACCATTATGACAAAGACCATAGACAGATGAGACAAGCTTGAAACAGAGTTAGAGATACGACACCGGTTATTTAAAACGTCTGTTCGCTGCCCTTTCACACCTTGGGTTGTGGATCGAAGAACGAAGCAAGACACATCCAGGAGGGGGGGACTAGGAGACGGAAACCCCCACCCAAGAACATTTGAATGATTAGAAAAGGAAACAAATTAGGAAGTACTTTCCACAGGGGATCGTGGCACAGGGAGCTTGAAAGAACCAATATAGCGATATTGGGAGGACCTCCCGGCCCGGAAATTTGCCTTAAATATAGCGATGTTTCTACAGTTCGGGACCTTTTCTCCCGGGACTATTGACCTGTACGGTCGCCGGGAGAAAGTGCGAGCGATCGATCGTAAAGCTTGTATTTTGTCTGAAGCGCAATAAGCGGCGAATAAACGACCCGTGACACTCGGCATTGACCATTTTTCTCCACAAAGAGAAGTATTAAGACCCGGGAACAAGAAGTGACGGCTTGTTGGAGCGACACACACACTCATAACTACGGACAACTTCCCTCAAGTTCTCAATCAACCTCCGTATGTTTTTGGACTGTGGGAGGAAACCGGAGTAAACCCACACAACAGGGGGAGAACAAACAAACCACACACAGAAAGGTCACAAGTTGGCTCGGCCTGGAAGCGAACCCGCAACTTTCTTGCTGTGCTGTGAGGCGACCGCGCTAACCACTGCGCCCCAATACTTCCCATCTTGCTTGGTTTATTTTTCACCTTAAAAGAAATTCACAAATGTTTCCAGTTGTTTTAAATGGTTTTACTCTGTGTCTCTCTATGTCGATTATCAAGTCATTTCCATGTAATTTCTTTTTGACTCTGATGATTGAAAAGTCCCAACTGACTTCACATGACCACAAAATGACTGCGGAAGGTGGCGGTTCCTTTCATGTCCATCAGAACTGAAGGACAGAGTGAGTGTTCCGTGACTCTTCCATGAGGACAAAAGAAAACAGACAGGAAACAGACCTTTCAAAAAAACCCTGGAGCTTGATTGGTTTTCACCACAGTTTAACATCACTGTTCTAACAGCAGTTCTGACCAGAAACGAATAGTTTCAATCTGCTTCTCAGGATGTTCTGATCCAAACGAAGCTGTTCATGCTCCTCATGTTGACCAATTTTTATTGTTTGTTCACGACGATGCCTTTGTGCTTCACAGGGTGTATCATTTTGGAGACCAAAACTGAGCGATGAATAAACTGAGGTTTACTTAAATCTGTTTTTCATTTGAGTTAGGAGAGATTTTAACAATCAGCCTCATGTCTACTCAACTTAAGGCCCGGGGGCCGGATACTGCCCTTTGAGCAATTTTCACCACTTACCCATTTATCATCAATGCGTTTTCCAAAAGCCGTAGTTTCATCAATCTGACGCAATTTGCCGCAAAGGCTGTATTTAACGCTAAACACAGGAGTTAAGATAATCCAACATGGCCCTCTCAAAGCAGCCTAAACTTCACACGGACTACTGAAGATTTGAACTTTGAACATCGACAAAAAATAAGACATTCTCATGTGACTCTTTTGTTAGAATGTCTGAGCCGTCAAGGACTATAAAATCAGATAACACTAAGCCGTTGCTATTTGAATACGTAAGTGCAAAATTTTCCATTTTTTAAACAGACTTCAATAAAACCAGTTCTTTTCTCATACATTTGGTGTTTGTCGGATGAATCCATTCACCAGGAAAGTACTCATAATGCAATGTGTTTCCATGGAATTTTATCCAATTATCTATTTTCAAAGATACATAAACATCTACACGCAGGATTATCTTATCAAGCAGGAAAGTCCACAATCCATGTAAGTAATGCCACTTAACGTGAAGGTTATCAGAGCATCATGGAAACCACCCAACAGGCGATACTGATCTGATCATGGATTTATCGCTCGTAGCAACCAGTGTTACGAATTGTGAGAATGTATACCAGCCTCAAGACACAAAAGCTTCCTTTCATTTCGGTCATTTGGTGCTTTTATTGTGCAATTAATTAACGTGGCATCACTAAATCTACTGTGAGATCAAACTTAAAGTGTCCTGTGGATAAGATTTGTTGTAATCAAAAGAGTGTCAAGACCAAGACCATCTAGACAAAGTCAAGACCATGATCATAGACCTTCAAGACCAGGACTAGAATAAGACTGTAGACTGTCGAGAACAAGAAAAGAGGAAGACCATAGACCATTAAGACAAAGACAATAGACAGATGAGACAAAGGTGATTGACAAAAACCTGGACCATAAAACAAAAAGCTCAAGCAAAGACCAAGAGGGTAAAAAATGTAAAAAAAATGTAAAATCCATGTAAGTAAGTAAGTAAGTAATTTTTATTTGTATGCGCTTTTCCAGACCAGGGTCACAAAGCGCATAAATAATCAAAACAATATTCAATAAAGTATAAACTTTAAAGGTCAAGATAAAACTGAGAACACAACAGGAGTTCCAGAAAATCAAGGAAAGTAATGCCACTTAACGTGAAGGTAATCAAAGCATCACGGAAAACACCCAACAGGCGTTACTGATCTGATCATGGATTTATCACACGTAACGACCAGTGTTACGAATTGTGAGAATGTATACCAGCCTCAAGACACAAACACTTCCTTTTATTTTGGCCGACGAGCACATGATTATCCTTAGGAGCTTAAGAGCAATAAAGGACCAATACAAACCAAATTGACCAGAAAGAATCTCACACAGAGAAGTTGTTCAAGAGGTGAACCTCAAACAATTTTCCGAAAGGAGACGTCCAGAGGGATCAATAAAGTTTTTATCTATCCATCTAACCTCTCCTCAGTTCACCGGCGCTGTTACAAACCAGGAATTGAACTCAAAGATCATCATGCTGCGCTATATTTAAACCATGAATCCTCTGCCTTGGTCACATCTGCAGTTGTGGTTTGTGTTCATCTGCAGGAGCGAACTTAAGCAGTTGACAGTTGAATTATTCATTCTTTTAACTACCGTTCATTTCATTATCTGGGTCGCGGCGGCTGCAGCCCTTCCCTTACGCTAAAAACACCCTAAAATGATTCATCTTTACTGATAAGAAAATAATCATCATGATGTCTTTCATTGATCTCTTTAGAAACCAGTTGGATATACAGAGAAGATATTGTTATCAACTTGCATTCATAGATAAACTCAATTTTCAAGTAATTTCCACGTATCTTTTTAATCTGTACAAGTAGACCCTGAAAACCTATGAACAAAGAATATTTTTTTTATAAACTGAGAATCTCTGTTAAAACTCTAAAATATAGTAATAATAGAACTGATTAAGTTATGAAAATTATTCACTAGAAGGCTTTAAATGTGTGTCTTATTATTTACTAGCTTAACTATAAAACAGATTCAATATATTTGAAATGAAAAATGTAAAAGTCATGTTATTTAGTTTTAAAATAGTTCATTGTCCCTTTACATCAGGGGTCTCCAAACCGGTCCTCAAAGGGCCGGGGAGCTGCAGGTTTTTGTTCCAACCGATCAAGCATGTGCAGTTTAACCAATGAGGTTTCAGCTGAAACAAGAAACACCAGCGACATATTTACATAGACATCGACTGCTACACTAGAGTGCTGTGTAAACAGGGCGGCCATCTTGGTACAGTGTCACTCGCTCCTACAGTGCATCACGTCTATAGAGGAATGAAGTGTTTACACTATAAAAGTCATCATAAATCACTCGTTTGTCAAGATTTTTTCACTGAGTTTGTTTTTTAAACCTCAGACCAGATAGACAGACATTATGAGAAGGAATATTTTACTATATTTTTAAAATATCCAAGCACCTAGTATCATAGCTACATGTATGACGATTTGAACGAACCAAACTGTTTGAAAATCGCTCCAGAATTCAGCAAATAATAGTATTTTAAGAAGTACTAGAAGTACCTCCTTCACTGCAGTTGTTAATGCTGCCTCTGATGACACTGAACCAAGATGGCGGCGCTTTAGACGCATATTTTTAGTGCGTAAGTGCGTCTCAATTGTTAGTATGTAAATCTAGTGCTCCATACACACTAAATTATCACTCAAATGCCTACAAAACTGAGTATGGTTCGATGGACACTATCTACACTAAACGGCTCCATCTTAGTAACATTGTAAACGGAAGTTACGTCATATATACATGCATATATATTTATATACTTACAGGTGTATTTCCAGCAGCAGTAGGACGTTGACACGTCTTCGCTGCTGATATCGGCGTAAATATTTCACCAATATTTCTCATATTTCTTGATCCAAACCAAACGTGCTGCCAGCAGGTGGTGATAGTGTTCCTACAGCTGGTTGAAATCCTCGTTAAATAGTAGTAGAAGAAGAAGCTGTCGAGTCATTTCCTGTTAGTGTGTAGCAGCAGAGTTTGATTTGAGACATACTATCTGTGGAGGATTAGTTACTAGTTAGTACGTACACTATCCTGATGATACTAACTTCTAGTATACTAAGAGAAGTATGCGATTTGAGACACAGCATCGATGTGGCGTCTATGTATATATGTCTATGTATATATGTCTATGTATATATGTCTATGTATATATGTCTATGTATATATGTCTATGTATATATGTCTATGTATATATGTCTATGAGCAACACCAGACTGACATCAACAGATTACACTCCAAACACTCATGATTGGGTTAAAAGGAGTCCTCTTGATTGGTTTAAACAAAAACCTGGACCACCACAGCCCTTTGAGGACCGGTTGGGATACTTCACATGCTTGTAAGGACTGAACGTGAGGAGCGTCAGCGGAACCAGAAGCACTTCAAACCCACGACAGTTTATCCAAAAGTCCCCGTCTTTAATAAATACAATCCGAACAAATTAAATTCAAAACAGGCTCCGACAAAAACTAAAGTGGAACACAGGAGACAGAGCCACGACTGGAGTGGACCGGCTGAAGAAAAGACAAAAATCAGAATCAGAAAACGATGTATTGTCAGTCATGCAAGAACACATCTTTGGAACTGGTGGATTCCTGGGGTATCGTATAGTTCAACAACTGATTGGATCCTGGGAGGAACTTGTCCTGCTGACGCTCGGACTCAAGCGTTGATCAAGTTTGACCTGCAAACTGGACGCCCGTCTGGCTCAGAGTGGTAGGCTTGGTTGCGATTCATGACCTTGTCTGCTCAACGGACACCAACTTGGAGAAGTTGTCCTTCCGGCTTGAGAGATAATTTGGTTCTTTCTGTGGGGGACGTGGAGGACTTCATGTTTGGATTCATGAAACCTGGATTTCTAACTTGCTGTAATAAAAAAAATAAAAGCTGACAACGTCAGGAAAGGACTTAGGAACCTCCAAAAGTTCAGGTGACGATCAGAGTTGAACCTTCTCGGGAGACGCAATCTATTGACGATCTCTTTCTGGTTTATCTTGAGGTCAAGGTGACCCAGAGGCTTGAAAACAAATGTTTTTTTCTGGTATCCCTTGTGTTGTCTCTGGGTCGAGATGAACGACTTCCACCACTGCATATGGATTTCAGGAAGCCGGGGAGGTCGTTCACCTTGACCCAGAGACACAACAAGGGTTGAGAAGGGGGGAAGAGACCGACACTAATCAACACTGCTGTGCTCCTGACTCCTGCTGTGAAGTATACAGTATAACAAAACAGGAAAGAAGAAATCATTTTCTCTGCTGATCTTGGCGGAGTCCGTGGAAATGACATGGAAACTGCTAAGAGCTGAAAGAATGAAAGGAACTTGTGAGTTATAAACGTCAGTGATGTGTCCAATAGTGTTGAGGCTTTGAAGCGAGTCATCCAGGACCATTTTCATGAAGCGTGTATCGAGGCGTGTGTCGGTGACGTGTGCTGTGACCCTCGAGGCCTCGAGAAACAACATACCAACTGACGGGATACGCTCACGGCTTCCCCGCCTAATGTGACACGAAACGCAATGATCTCCCTGCACATCTGTTAGATTTGCTTTATTTTGATAGACTTCCTACTGACAATATTAAGTCGTGGAGCCTTCAAGAAAGAGGAGATTTTTTCCTTTGGGCCAACATGTTGAGCTGATCTCAGCCCTAGACATGACCTGTTAAAACAACTAAATCATGGTCACGCAATCATTTAAATCCTTTCATATACTATGAGTAGTTTAACGTGTGTAACTTTCTTGATACGAGTCAGTAATAAGAGGTTAGTGGGCGCACAAACGTTTTTTTTGGTATTTTTGCCGTTTGATGACGAATACGGTTAAAAAAAACGATAAAATCTTCTTAGTCCAGACGCTGAAGTTCATGACAGTTATTTTGAGTCCAAGAGCAGTTCTCTGGGACCCCTTTGTAGATTAAGATTTTGACAGATTTGATGATAGATATGAGCGACTGCGGTTCGGTAAACAGACAAATTTTGATTATTGGCAGAACTAATAATGAATGGGTACCAAATGGCCAAGTCTGGAGATCCTTAATGTGGAGCTTCTTTGTCCTCTTATTACGCTGGAATAGTCTTTAATTACAACACTTGAAAGGGATTTGGGTGCAGGGTGAAAATTTGGTATTTTCAAGAGAGATAAGTGGCCTTCATTTACGGTTAACAGGCCCTGAAGGTGGAACACTACCATAGCCATTCCACGGTGGCCATTATTAAACGTAGCCAGCCAGAGGCAAATATGGAAGTACTGGATCGCATCATTAATCTGGAGGAATTTCAGCTTGTACTTGTGGTTGAGTCGGGAATTTGAAACCCATTCAGCCTGTAGACACCATTCACAAGGAACCATCAATGACAAGGATAATGACAACTTCATAGACTTTTACCTAAAATAAAAGATTCCGGTAGTAGTGGGCAAAAAGACTTTGTCTCTACTCTGGCCTGGGAATGCCTTGGAAAGAGTCTGCCGAGGTACTGCCTAACCTAACCGAGGTGTCGCTCGACCTCAAGTGGGAAAGGTCGAGGCCATCATGTCAGCAGCGCCCTACCAGCAAGAAACAAAGGGCCTTAGACTCACTTAAATGTGATTTGCTGGGTCGGAAATTTGCATTAGAGACAGAATCGCATAGTCTTGGTTTGGACAAATGAAAGATTCCAATGCCAGGATCACAAGGTGTTTTTTAGCAATGCAGCCATTTGACCTTTTAAGTGATACATAGTTCAGGTAAATCAAATTGTACAGCAGATTTTCTTGCTAGGTTACCACTGGACGTGTCTTCAGAAGGGGGGTGTCACAGAGTAAACTGAGTATTATTTGGTTTTCTGTTGATGTGATTTCCTTTGAAACCATTTGTTTGTGCATTTATTGTTTTAAACAATCGGTCGTGTCTCCACGTGGTTTTGGAAAGAGAACCAGAGGGACTGAACCCTGTTTTGGGGTGTGATGGGGGACACGTTCCAGATCTTTAATTTGTTGTTTGTTATCCACAGGAGGTGTTTTGTTCGTATTTTCTATGGCCTGGTATGGATTTTTGTTTATTTACATTCATCATTAGTGTTTTTTTTTTTAAAGATTGTCTTCGTTTTATTTATTATTATGAAATAGATGAGTCCAAGGCTGGGGCTTCAGTCTGGGTCAGACTGTATAATACACAACGGTTGCACAGGTAAGTGCCAACATTGTCTGGGGAGGAATCGTTGAAATATAACCTTTCTTTTTTTTTTTATGTAATGAATAAGGAAAATCGTTTTTTGATTTTGCAAAAAATGGAAAAAAAACAGTTTTTTTGCTGACTATCCTGCCACTAGTCTTTATTTTGTTGTTTAGTTTTTTTTAATGAGGAAAATAAAAGTAAAAAAGATTTCCTTCTTGGGTGTTCCTCAGATAAAATGAAAAACTTGATTTAGTGTTGGTGAAAACCATGTGAGCGCAGGAAAAAATAGTTTGAGCCAAACCTGTTAAATATTCTGGCGAAGAAAAAAAGCAGGTAACTTGAAAAAAGGTGGAAGAAGAACGTTCAAGCTCTGGATATTTGTTCTTTTTTCATCAGATATCAAATCCTTTTAAATACCAGAAAATATATCTTAAAAGTATATCATCATGTAAGGGAAAAAATACCAAAAAATAATTATTTTAATTGTATAAAATTGGTTCGTTTTTGCTTAAGGTCTCGCGGCCATTTGTGGGCGTGAGGCAGACTTTATGCAAATATGTTCATGTATGGATGAGCATCAAAAACTGGTTCAACCTGATGCTAGCTTTGTAATCGCCGTTGGTACCATTTCAGGAATTTTAAAAGTCAAGCTTTTCTCACATTCTTTTCTCCATGGCCTCCAACGCTTTGACGACACTCTGAGGTCTGTGGATCAGAATCTACTGATGGTTCCTGAACTTCCGGACCAGAGGAGAGAAATCCTTCCAGACTGTTGCTCTTAAGCTTTGGAACCATCTCTGTGTTTGATGATCTACTGACTCCTTCAAGAAACATCTGTGTTTGATGATCTACTGACTCCTTCAAGAAACATCTGTGTTTGATGATCTACTGACTCCTTCAAGAAACATCTGTGTTTGATGATCTACTGACTCCTTCAAGAAACATCTGTGTTTGATGATCTACTGACTCCTTCAAGAAACATCTGTGTTTGATGATCTACTGACTCCTTCAAGAAACATCTGTGTTTGATGATCTACTGACTCCTTCAAGAACCATCTGTGTTTGATGATCTACTAACTCCTTCAAGAAACATCTGTGTTTGATGATCTACTGACTCCTTCAAGAAACATCTGTGTTTGATGATCTACTGACTCCTTCAAGAAACATCTCTGTGTTTGATGATCTACTGACTCCTTCAAGAAACATCTGTGTTTGATGATCTACTGACTCCTTCAAGAAACATCTCTGTGTTTGATGATCTACTGACTCCTTCAAGAAACATCTGTGTTTGATGATCTACTGACTCCTTCAAGAAACATCTGTGTTTGATGATCTACTGACTCCTTCAAGAAACATCTCTGTGTTTGATGATCTACTGACTCCTTCAAGAAACATCTGTGTTTGATGATCTACTGACTCCTTCAAGAAACATCTCGGTGTCGTCTTGATCTTTTAAAGTATATATTTTATTGAGTATTGTTTTGATTGTTTAAACGCTTTGTGACCCTGGTCTAGAAAAGCGCTATGTAAATATTATTTCCCTACACTTGTTCTCAGGTTTCCATCTTCAAATTATGTTGCCGTGAGAAATTATAGCAATAGATAGATTTTTTTTCTTACATTCTGAGCAGAACCTTGAGTAAAATATTTTTTCCATCTTCTGCTGCCTGAGGAGCTTCAGGCAACACTGTTACAGGTTTTCGAGAAAAAAAAAGACAAAGAGTTCAGATGAAACTTGAGATTATGACAGAACAGTCATGTGACTCACTGCCAGAAAAGTGTCGCGCAATCGTTCAGATCATTGATGATGATATGGCTTTCATTTGGACGGACGGACGGACGGACGGACGGACGGACGGACGGACGGACGGACGGACGGACGGACGGACGGACGGACGGACGGACGGACGGACGGACGGACGGACGGACGGACGGACGGACGGACGGACGGACGGACGGACGGACGGACGGACGGACGGACGGACGGACGGACGGACGGACGGACGGACGGACGGACGGACGGACGGACGGACGGACGGACGGACAGACAGACAGACAGACAGACAGACAGACAGACAGACAGACAGACAGACAGACAGACAGACAGACAGACAGACAGATAGACAGATAGACAGATAGACAGATAGACAGATAGATAGATAGATAGATAGATAGATAGATAGATAGATAGATAGATAGATAGATAGATAGATAGATAGATAGATAGATAGATAGATAGATAGATAGATAGATATATTCTTAGTATATAAATGTAGTGCTCCATACACACTAAATTGTCACTAAAACACACAAAACTGAGTATGGATCGATGGACACTTTCAACACTAAACGACTCCATCTTAGTGACGTTGACGTTGTAAACGGAAGTTACGTCATATATATAAATATATATTTATATACATACATATACTTACAGGTGTATTTTCAGCAGCAGTAGGAGGATAAACACATCTTCCCTGCTGATACCGGCGTAAATATTTTGTCAATATTTCTCATATTTCTTGATCCAAACCAAACGTGCTGCCAGCAGGTGGCGATAGTGTTCCTACAGCTGGTTGAAATCATCCTTAAATAGTAGTAGAAGAAGAAGCTGTCGCGTCATTTCCTGTTAGTGTGTAGCAGCAGAGTTTGATTTGAGACAAACTATCTGTGGAGAATTAGTTACTAGTTAGTACGTACACTATCCTGATGATACTAACTTCTAGTATACTAAGAGAAGTATGTGATTTGAGACATACTATCTGTGGAGAATTAGTTACTAGTTAGTACGTACACTATCCTGATGATACTAACTTCTAGTATACTAAGAGAAGTATGTGATTTGAAACATACTATCTGTGGAGGATTAGTTACTAGTTAGTACGTACACTATCCTGATGATACTAACTTCTAGTATACTAAGAGAAGTATGTGATTTGAGACATACTATCTGTGGAGAATTAGTTACTAGTTTGTACGTACACTATCCTGATGATACTAACTTCTAGTATACTAAGAGAAGTATGTGATTTGAGACATACTATCTGTGGAGAATTAGTTACTAGTTAGTACGTACACTATCCTGATGCATACTAACTTCTAGTTTACTAAGAGAAGTATGTGATTTGAGACATACTATCCGTGGAGAATTAGTTACTAGTTAGTACGTACACTATCCTGATGCATACTAACTTCTAGTTTACTAAGAGAAGTATGTGATTTGAGACATACTATCCGTGGAGAATTAGTTACTAGTTAGTACGTACACTATCCTGATGCATACTAACTTCTAGTGTACTAAGAGAAGTATGCGATTTGAGACATACTATCTGTGGAGGATTAGTTACTAGTTAGTACGTACACTATCCTGATGATACTAACTTCTAGTATACTAAGAGAAGTATGTGATTTGAGACATACTATCTGTGGAGAATTAGTTACTAGTTAGTACGTACACTATCCTGATGCATACTAACTTCTAGTTTACCAAGAGAAGTATGTGATTTGAGACATACTATCCGTGGAGAATTAGTTACTAGTTAGTACGTACACTATCCTGATGCATACTAACTTCTAGTTTACTAAGAGAAGTATGTGATTTGAGACATACTATCCGTGGAGAATTAGTTACTAGTTAGTACGTACACTATCCTGATGCATACTAACTTCTAGTGTACTAAGAGAAGTATGCGATTTGAGACATACTATCTGTGGAGGATTAGTTACTAGTTAGTACGTACACTATCCTGATGCATACTAACTTCTAGTATACTAAGAGAAGTATGTGGTTTGAGACACAGCACATGTCTCTACTCTGGCCTGGGAATGTCTTGGAGTCCCCTGGAAAGAGTCTAGCGAGGCTACTGCCTAACCTGACCGAGGTGTTGGTCGACCTCAGGTGGTAAAGGTCGAGGTCATCATGTCAACCAGTGAAAACAAGTCATTTCCTGGGCTTTTGTTTTGGTACAAAAGTTTTACCCCAAACTTTTCTGACGGCGCTAACTGGGAAAAGTCAACCCGACGATGTGAACTGAAGTCTGCACTTGAAGAACTGTTTGTGTGAGGAGCCTGAGCTGCTCAGTCCTGATCCTGAACAGACTCTGTACAGACGGACGCCTCGAGCTGTCCTGCTAATGAGCGCATGAAAGAGTGATGGACGTCAAGCCAGCTGTCCGTCCTCGTCCTCTGAAAACTTCCAGAAACTCAGACCTTGCAGCTGCGACGGGTGGGAGAAGAGAACACTTCCCACGTTTGTCCGGCAAACTTGACCAGTGTTTTCAAAGACATATTTTTAGACAAGTCGAAAACCATGTGAGTGCAGGAGAAATTGAAAATAATAACAATAATTAAATCAACATTTTTATTTTTGTGTACATTTCTTCATTGTGTATTATTTCCTGAATTGTTATTTTTAATGTTGATTCAAATCTAGAATTATTTTTTAATTTACATTTTAAATATTTTTTTTACACTATTATCTTTCTTTTATTTTTTTAATCATTATTATTACATACAAATGTTTTATTATTTACTTTATTGCTTTTTTTCAGTACGTGTACAAACTTCTGAAACAAGTCAAATGTACCCAATGTGGGGAGAATTTAGGTATAAAACAAAAAAACAAAACCTCAAAAGACTTTATTTGTTAATATAACAAGTACATGTAAGAACATTAAAAAATTCAAATTAAAAAGTTATAATAATAAAGGAATGAAAAGAATAAATAGAATGGGAAAAATAGTTACAAAAATAAATATACAATTATTTAAATACATTATAATGAATGCAATACTTTTTTACCCAATTAAAAAAATTAAATAAAAACAAAACAAAAAAGGCAAAAGTCCGAAAACAAAAACCTGTCTATCCATGTTCAGAGTTGAACTAGTGATGAAAAATACAGATAAATACATGTTTTTTACATGATTTTCCACTTCATTAGGGCCGTAAATACAGCTAAAGAACCACATGTGGCCCCAGGCCTGTCCAAGAGGTCCGGTCCAACCATCTGGGTCACTCTGACCCGACAGCGTGGAATGATCCGAAATAGAAATTAAATATCATTAAACGTTTGTTTTGTCAGCCGCTGTTTTGTATCGCAACATCTTCTCACGTTTGGTCTCAGTTGCTAAATCCATGAGCTCTATTGATGAGGAGGAGAAGGGGGGGGAGTAAGAGGAGGAGGAGGAAGAGAGGAGGAGGAGGAAGAGAGGAGGAGGAGGAGGAAGAGGAGGAGGAGGAGGAGAAGGAAGAGAGGAGGAGGATGAGGAAGAGAGGAGGAGGAGGAAGAGGAGGATAAGGAGGAAGAGGAGAAGGAAGAGAGGAGGAGGAAGAGGAGGAGAAGGAGGAGGAGGATGAGGAGGAGGAGGAGGAGAAGGAAGAGAGGAGGAGGAGGAGGAAGAAGAGGAAGAGGAGGAGGAACAGGAACAGGAGGATGAGGAGGAGGAAGAGGAGGATGAGGAGGAAGAGGAGGAAGAGGAGGAGGAGAAGGAAAAAGAGGAAGAGGAGGAGGAAAATGAGGCGGAGGAGGAGGAGGAAAAGGAAGAGAGGAGGAGGAGGAGGAGGAAGAGAGGAGGAGGAGGAGGATGAGCAGGAAGAGGAGGAGGAGGAGAAGGAAGAGAGGAAGAGGAGGAGGAAGAGGAGGAGGAGGAGGAAGAGGAGGAGGAGGAGGAAGAGGAGGAAGAGAAGGAAGAGGAGGAGGAGGAGAAGGAAGAAGAGGAAGAGGAGGAGGAGGAGGAAAATGAGGCGGGGGAGGAGGAGGAGAAGGTAGAGAGGAGGAGGAGGAGGAGCAAAAGGAAGAAGATGAGGAGGAAGAGGAGGAGGAGGAGAAGTAAGAGAGGAGGAGGAAGAGGAGGAGGAGGAAGAGGAGGAGGAGGAGGAGGAAGAGGAGGAGGAGGAAGAGGAGGAGGAGGAGGAGGAGGAAGAGGAGGAGGAGGAAGAGGAGGAAGAGGAGGAGGAGGAAGAGGAGGAGGAGGAAGAGGAGGAGCGCGCTAAAAAGGTCAAAGCTTTTATTTCCCGACTGTTCATGAAGGCTCAGCGAGACGTCCACCTCCACACCTGTTTCCCATCACTCGGCTCTCGTCGTTTATCGACCAGGTGGAATTCCTGCTTGGATGCTCGCCTCGTGTACGAAGTATCTTCTGCAGGAGGTCCAAGGAAGTTTCGGGTACTTGAAACGAGGAATTTCAAATACGAAAATTCTACTTTTTCCAACTCGAAAGGTCCGTTTACAACACGAGAGATTTGATCCTGGAGAACATTCAACTTCACTTTCAGTTTATTAACAAAATAAAGAGATATATAATGTACATGCATCCAGAATAAATATATAAATAGAAAAAACCTGTATAGCCATGTTCAGAGTTGAACTAGTGTTGTATAATACCGATATATATATATTCATATATATATACTGTACATCTATATATATAGCCTAGAGTATAATATTTCTAAACAAAAAAAAAAAACGCCAATTTTTTTCCTTTAAGTACTAAATATATTCATGTGCGTCAATCAAAATGGTTCCCAGATGTCGGCCACATGTTTGTCTACGTCTTGACCACATGTGTGTACTTGTGTCTATAAGGAGTTCATAACGTAGAAGGAACACGATGTCGACGTGAACACGTTGGCTTTTTAGTTTTTAATATTAATCTTGCGGTGCCGTTTTTTTAGGGGGTGGGGGAGGGTTTGTAGGCATCGCTGGGTACAAGTATATTTTAAAATGATAAAAATGAAAAGTAAAAACTCAGAAGTTACATGAGTAAGTTCCGGCAGTTGAGAGTGAGTCGATGTCTGAAGCAATACTACAGAAATTAAACAAGGGGCACCTGTTTTTTATTTTCTTTCCTTAAAGTGATACTTCACCCACATTTTAATCATTTTCTACTCGTGCTCATGTTGACTAAGGGTTGGGATTATCTTGAGTAATCCATTTTTAGAGTCATAAACAAAAATGTTTGTTTATTTTAATGTAGCGACTGGAGCTCAGTTGTCGTCGTTCAAAAAGACACTAAAAAACATCCAAATACCTCCAAACGGCACGTCTGTTACGTCAGTCTTGTATTGATGCCTCGATGAGGAATTGTTCAGAAATAAATGAACAAATTTATATCTTAAGCTTGTTTTTAGCGGAGTCCGCTAGGCTAGCTGCTAGGCTAGCTTCATCATTGTCCAAAAAGACACTTTAAAACTCCCAAGTACTTCCTAACTGCACATCTGTAACGTCTTTTTTGCATTGAAGCCTCAACAAGAGGAATTGTTGAGAAAAAAAACTCAAATTAGTCTGTATTTAAAGCCTGTTTTTAGCATTCTTGCTAGGCTAATAGTCTAAATCTTGTGCACTTGCTACGTGTTTCAATGAGGAAAGACGTCAGGCAGGAACTGATCATTTTCACTACGAACAAACCTAAAATAACTATTTATTTAAGGTTTTTCTGAACTATTCCTCACGCTTCAATACAAGAGGGACGTTACAGACGAGCAGTTTGGAGGTATTTGGATGTTTTAAGTGTCTTTTTGAATGAAGATGACTGAGCTCCAGTCGCTACATTAAAATGAACAAACTTTTTTGTCTATAACTCTAAACAGGAAACAAATTACTGTGAAAATAATCCCAACCCTTGGTAGACATGAGGGCGAGTAGGAAATGAGTGAAGTTGGAATTTAGGGTGAAATATCACTTTAAGATAATCACTTTATAAACGATAGAAGCCAACAAAGTAAAGAGTCTTAGAACAAATTCTCCTTAAGTGTGTGTGTGTGGGGGTGTGTGTGTGTGTGTGTGTGTGTGTGTGTGTGTGTGTGTGTGTGTGTGTGTGTGTGTGTGTGTGTGTCAGACACAGATGTCTTTGCATCAAAACTTATTTCCCTCAATGAACAAAGTCCCATTGACTGGTTTCTTGCCCAAAATCACGCACTCCTGAGGACTTTCTTGCTCCACAGTGGAATCCTCTGAAGGACGAATACGACGTCATCTGCTGACTCTCTCGCAAACAACAGCTGGTTTATTGCTAATTTGTACAATTTTCCGTTTGACTTTTTTTCCGTAAGAATGACTTGAATTCAATGTATCGTTGATGGGTCTTGCGAAACCGGTGCAAACCATGTGAAAAAACAACAACAAAAACACTTGTTAAGCAAGACAAATAAGCTTTGTTTGTTCAAATATCTTTTAAAGCTTAGAGCGAAGCAAAGAATATTTGAATTTTCCCATGATTATCGAACACTCTGATGTTCATTATCAGGAGAAAACTGGAGGATAAAGTACAATACAAGTCCAAGTGTTTTCAGTACTGTTGTCGTCACGCACAAGTGGACCAGTCGACTCCCATCACGTAACAGAACCAGACCTCCTCGAGCAGGTTTACTGCACAACAGTAGGATCGAGACGTCCAGGATCAGTAAGTGAGTTGAGTTCGATGAATCCAAAACAAGAGCGTCCACGATTACTTGCTTGAACAAAGACCAGGATGAGCAGACACGTGCTGTGACTCAAATCCCATACTAGCGTACTCAAAGTTAGTATTTTTAGTGCGTAAGTGCGTCTCAATTCTTAGTATGTAAATGTAGTGCTGCCAGCAGGTGTCGCTAGTGTTCCTACAGCTGGTTGAAATCATCGTTAAATAGAAGTAGAAGAAGAAGCTGTCGCATCATTTCCTGTTAGTGTGTAGCAGCAGAGTTTGATTTGAGACATACTATCTGTGGAGAATTAGTTACTAGTTAGTACGTACACTATCCTGATGATACTAACTTCTAGTATACTAAGAGAAGTATGTGATTTGAGACATACTATCTGTGGAGAATTAGTTACTAGTTAGTACGTACACTATCCTGATGCATACTAACTTCTAGTATACTAAGAGAAGTATGTGATTTGAGACATACTATCTGTGGAGAATTAGTTACTTGTTAGTACGTACACTATCCTGATGCATACTAACTTCTAGTATACTAAGAGAAGTATGTGATTTGAGACATACTATCTGTGGAGGATTAGTTACTAGTTAGTACGTACACTATCCTGATGCATACTAACTTCTAGTATACTAAGAGAAGTATGTGATTTGAGACATACTATCTGTGGAGAATTAGTTACTAGTTAGTACGTACACTATCCTGATGCATACTAACTTCTAGTATACTAAGAGAAGTATGTGATTTGAGACATACTATCTGTGGAGAATTAGTTACTAGTTAGTACGTACACTATCCTGATGCATACTAACTTCTAGTGTACCAAGAGAAGTGTGTGATTTGAGACATACTATCTGTGGAGGATTAGTTACTAGTTAGTACGTACACTATCCTGATGATACTAACTTCTAGTATACTAAGAGAAGTATGTGATTTGAGACATACTATCTGTGGAGGATTAGTTACTAGTTAGTACGTACACTATCCTGATGATACTAACTTCTAGTGTACCAAGAGAAGTGTGTGATTTGAGACATACTATCTGTGGAGGATTAGTTACTAGTTAGTACGTACACTATCCTGATGATACTAACTTCTAGTGTACCAAGAGAAGTGTGTGATTTGAGACATACTATCTGTGGAGGATTAGTTACTAGTTAGTACGTACACTATCCTGATGCATACTAACTTCTAGTGTACTAAGAGAAGTGTGTGATTTGAGACACAGCAACGGATTCATCAGGTGAAAACAATCGTGGATAAATGCAACACACGCTTCCTCAACTAGACCCTGCGATGGATCACAGATCCACTGATGCACTGAGACAACAAGATCCTTCCTTTTAGAACCTATGAAGAAGTCAAAGACTACTTTAAAAAAAACAGGAAACATTGCATAGTGTAATTCATGTTCAAACCATGTTCTTATGTGTCTCATGGGTCTAAACTCACTTTTAAGCTATAGAGAAAAAAAATCATTTTTGTTTCATGGCTTGATGGTCTCGCTCTTGGTTCGTCAGGTCTTGGGTTCAAGTCCCAGAGGTGACATGAAAGTTTTGTCTCTTGCACTACCTAGAGATGTGTCTACTGAAGGCTGTCAGTGCCTGAACCGTCTAGTGTTAGTCCTGACATGAGATATAATAGTTACTGTCCTCCACCATGTGGCCTGCATGAGGAAGAAGAGCGCCCCCTACAGTGCCGTCAGACAGACCGGGACGATGCTGCCGTCTTCCCGGATGATGACAGTGGTCGGCTGGTCTGAGATCAGTATGTTTTGAATTATTTTCTTAAGTTGAGAACTTAAGTTAAATATCTGCACTGGTTAAGTAATTTTTCGTTGTTTTGATTGAGTTGTTCGTATCATTGTTTACATGAAGCTCCTGCATCCTTTAACTTCTTATGTCACTTCTGGGACTTCAGTTTTGAAAGGCAAAGAACATTTGTATAAACCATTTTAACAGAGAGTTTGTCACAAATATGTGTTTTTTTTATTTTATTTGGTTTATCCTTAAATAAAGTAACATCACGTTACTCTTCCGTATACAGTTTGTGTAAAGTCTGTGGAAAAGTGTAACTGATAAAATAATCAAAGATAATCACTAATTAATGATCAAACTATTATTTAAATAATCACAGAGGGTCTATATTAAAATTCTTCAAGGGCCACATTAGATTCTGTGAATGTTGTTAGGGGCCGTCAAGCAAAAAGAAAGACGAAAAAATCCCTAGAAAAAAAGGACATGCGTGACATTTATTAAGACAAATAAGCTGAAATTTCATTCTTGCATAGATGAGTTTTTAAAACATTTTTTCAATTAACTTTAAAAAAAAAAAATGTTTTGAGAGATTAATATACTCGGAAAATTACACACAAAAAGGAGGGAAGTGTTATGTGAAAATGGAAATGAATAATAAATAAAAAATACATTTGTTAATGCATTAGAACCATTTTTCATGATCATACTTTGCCCAGATTGATTTGACTTCTGACTGAGGTAAAGGATCAGATCATATAGATCCTGGACCTGAGCCTAGTCTGGAGACAGAATTAATCTCATGGTAACTGATGTCAAAACATACTTTCTTTGTGCGACGGGATCAAAGATAAGTTGAGCCAGGATCACCAAGACTTAATCCCTTATCCCACGTTTGTGCAACAGGCCTCGGGTCAAGTATGCGTTAATCCACTTCCAACTACCCGTCAGGACGGCGTCCGTCACCACGAGCTGAGGGACGACATTTTTCAAGAAGCGTTCGGTGTCGCCATCGCGGCGTTCATTTCTTTCTGCTTCGCAACACAAACTATAAGACGCTGGAATCGAAACGATTTGCTTCGGCAGGAAATCAGGCTCACAAGGTGCGTCACAAGGTGAGTCACGTTCGCCGTTTTCAAATGAAGTCACGGGCAATAAATCTATCAAGAGATCAGTCAGCGCGCTAATCCTCGGAGGATCACGTCTGACAAAAGTCAAAGAAAACTTTTAGGCCGAGACTTGTGGAACTCACATGTGGACTTGATTCAAAAAAAGATTCTTAATCTGTTTTCAAGTACCTGAGTGACCAAACAAAGTGTAAATAACACGTCTGAACAGAAAACTAGACTGTTGTGTTCTCAGTTATATCTTGACCTTTAAAGTATATACTTTATTGAATATTGTTTTGATTGTTTAAGCGCTTTGTGACCCTGGTCTGGAAAAGCGCTATATATATAAATATTACTTACTTACTTAATACAAGCAGCTGAAGCTCGCTTACAATGTTGTTCTGTATTCATTTTATCAATCAAATGTTGAACGCTACAAAACGTTTTTTTGCTTTTTTGAGTATTTTTTTTCCTCAAAACTTTTTAATTCAATTGAAGGAATTTCCTTTTGTTTAACACATTTTTTCAAAGTACTTTACAGTATTTAGCTTTTTTTTTTTTACTAAACTTTATTGAAACGAGCGTCTCAACGTCATGTTACGTCGGAGAAAAGTAGATTTTTCCATAAAAATAAAAGACATTTTAGAGAGAGAGAAAAAATGAATTATATGATTTATTTTGTTTTTTTCCCTTTCAGTGCGATTCGGTAACGAATCCCTCAGAGACCGGAACCAGTCCTTGGACCTGGGAAGACTGAGGATGGACTCAGGGACTGGACTGAGGGAGTCCAGGGAAAACCGTCAGATGTCGTGATAATCATAGAAACTTTCATAGAAACAATTCAAAAACCAGGACTGAAGCCTCAGAGTTTGAAAGTCTTTCTTCTTGCTCCCAAATATTTCCCGCCAAATATACTTTGTAAAGTGATGGGGATGAAATTAATTGAAGAAAATTATTAAATAAAAAACTTGAAACATCTACAATACAAGTTTTGTTTACTTTATTGTGATTTTGGGCTCAAAGTATGGAGCACATCGCAAATCAAACATGTCAACATTCACGGTATTTCAAAGAGATCAGATTTCACAGAGTAACTTAATCAAAAGCATGCGTCAAGAAAAGAAAAGGGAGCGTAGACCATGACAAGGACTCAAGAATGATACAACAATATGAGCATTTGAAAAGTCACTCATTATCAAAAATATAACCGTTTTGTTTCAAGGTACGGCATCGAGTGTTTGAACCATTTCCCAAGTTGGAATGTAAGAAAGCAGCAGCTGCTCGGGCCCCTGATCGATGATCGGCTCCAGCTGGGCTCCATTTACCTGTCAAGGTAACACAAGGAAACATGGAAATTAAAAGCACATAAAAAGGGATAATGATTCAAAAAATAAATAAATAGGATCATAAAATCAGAAAAAGCTTTATTAGCAAAGTATGTACGGACGATAGACACAACGTTTTCCTCGGCTGTTAAGAAGAAATTAAAAATAAGGTAAAAAAAAAACATTTTTGTCAAACAAAAAACAGCGTAAGAACATTCATTGGAAGTGAAGAATTGATCGAGTTGTATAATTATACTCGTGTCATGGATGGAGGTTCGGTATCAGTGTCATCAGAATATTGAATGGTGGTATTTGATACTTCAAAATTTGAAATACTTTTGTTGAATTCAATCATATGTGTATTGAAAAGGTTAATTTAGTTTAACCTTTTCGAGAACCTTTTATCTTTAATTTGTAGGCTTTAAAATTCAAAGTAAAAATGTTTTTTTTTTCAGTTTTATATTACATTTTAAAGGATATGGATTTTTTCATTTCATTTTTAAATAATTAAAATAAATATTAATTTGAATTGAATTTATTTTTCAAGTAGAGTTTGATCTTCTAATTCCAGTTATTCAAAAATAAATATTCTAATTTCAATGTATTATAATTGGTAGCCTTTTAAATACAATCAAAACAAATGTCGGCATAAAAGTGCCAGACATTACCAATAGAGTACCGAGCTCCTTAAATGATCTTTCAACCAATGATGTTCTTTATGTTATTCAACCATTTACTGATGAACTGCCATGAATAAAGTTCCTGCTCAATACTTGTTCTTATACAACACGACTGTCACTCACGCTCATCTGAAATGGTTGATATGTTTCTAACATTGATTCCTCCGACTGAAAACTCAGCGACAAAGGCGGCTGCTGGGCGACGAGGTTAGGGGGCTTCGCACCAATTCGTAGAACCTGAGATTACGATGATAACTCAGGGGTTCTACGTCATTTGGTGCTCCGCCCTCTAACCGCTTCGCTATCGGTTTAAACCCAAGGCGAAGCCCGACGGGATCAATGTACCCCCAGCTAGACGCCGCTCCTGACTGCAGCATCACTAGGGCCCCGCCGGCCCAGGAGCCAACTATTTGTGACCTAAGAAGTCCCTCTTTAAATTAAGAATTAGAGCCAAATAAATAAGTATTTTATACAGTCACCGCTGATGATTCACTCCTCATGTAAATGTACAGAGACAGAGAGGGGGGAGTCAGAGAGGGGGAGTCAGAGAGGGTGAGACAGAGAGGGGGAGTCAGAGAGGGGGGAGTCAGAGAGGGGGAGTCAGAGAGGGGGGAGTCAGAGAGGGGGAGTCAGAGAGGGGGGAGTCAGAGAGGGGGAGTCAGAGAGGGGGAGTCAGAGAGGGTGAGACAGAGAGGGGGGAGTCAGAGAGGGGGGAGTCAGAGAGGGGGAGTCAGAGAGGGGGAGTCAGAGAGGGGGGAGTCAGAGAGGGGGAGTCAGAGAGGGGGGAGTCAGAGAGGGGGAGTCAGAGAGGGGGAGTCAGAGAGGGTGAGACAGAGAGGGGGGAGTCAGAGAGGGGGAGTCAGAGAGGGGGAGTCAGAGAGGGGGAGACACCGAGGAGGAGAGACTTCTGCATCAGCAGTGGGGAAACAGGAGTTATTAGATTGACGGGAGGTTTTACTGTAAGTAGTCGAGACGTCATTACAGACAGATTCAGTCGGGAACTGGTGCTTCAAACCAGGTCGGGCGAGTTCGGCCCGTGAGACCATTCGTGGCCCTCGAGCAAATTCTATGACTCATCCAGAGAATGTAATATATATATATTTATTTTTGTGTGTTGTACTTTTGTTTATTATTCTTAAATGTATCATTTTATTTGTGATTATATTTTCAATATGTATGTTTTAAGAAAGAGAACTGGAATAGAACGAATCAACAGACGAGAGTATTTTCTCATAAAAAGTGATGTTATTCTCGATATAGTGTTACGCACAGGTGTGCGTTTGTGTATTTTTCGACCACAAAAAAGGCGGCGGGCGTCAAAACCCTCCTGTAAGTGACGACGACTCCGGCTGATGCAACTAATTACGCGATGCGCGTCCATGTTTTATTGCTCTGAGATGGGAAAATGACACGGCAGTAAAAGTGCGATGTGAAAACATCTGTACTCTGTTGAAGGCGTGGATTGATTTAACCACAGATGTGTAGCTCTCGTGTCATTAGAGACCAGAAGCAGGTGTTCCTCGTGCCGGCGACCACTGTTTAACCGACGGACCGACAGACGTGGTTGAAATCATACGTCTACGAAAACAAAGCTGAGAGGTTCACTCAGAAGCCACTGCTCTGGTTTCTGTTTGACCCTGAAAATTGAATGATTGCTTTGGACAATGATATTTATTTGTTTTAAATAAAGATTTCTGCAGTTCTTTACCTCAGGAACATGTTTAGAAGGCAACATGTCAAACAAAAAAATAGTCCATTATAAAGAAATAAAAACATTAGTTGAATTTAACCTTTCAAATGATTTTATGAAATGTTGTTTTTTAAGCATGCTTTTTGATTTACTGAGATTTTTTTATTTTTACATATAGAGTTCGATATTAATACTTGTAATAGTCCCGAAATATTTCCACTAATATATTATTTTATTTTTAAAGTTTTAAATTCAATTTTAAAATGTTTATATTTGTATTAGTTTGATTTTGAATTTAAAAGGTTACGGATACAAACCTTTTGTGTTACTATTGGAATTAAACGATCAAACTCTATGTGTTTATATTTTTCTATGCAGTTTTAAAAGAATAAACGAAAAACTCCATCGTTCAATATATAGATTATGAAATACAATTAGTATACAAATTTGGCCCAAATTGCCTGGAAAATTTAGATTTTTTCTAAAAATGTTAAATAATAAAATGACTTTGTGTTTCCATGGTGATAGAGTTATGTTCTGTCAGTATAATTTGAGGGCTAAATTGTCCGAGCGTGAGATAGGACGAGTCGCGACTGTGTTTAAAAAGAATCATGTTTGCGTTTAAGAGCCACTAAGTATTGGGAGAAAACGAGATCATAAAACAAGAAAAATGTCCCTTTTTTTGGAAGGTTTACTGCCATGTTAGTCAGAATCCATTATGCTCCTCATCGTCCCTCAAAACACACAAACATTTGAGTTAATCAGCCCCTTGGAGAACCAAGTTTGTGTACATAGCAGCTTGTCAAGGTCTAGAAATGAAGACCCTGGACCCTTAAACATTTTAACGGGTAGGAGGTGCTCATACATTTGTCACTACTCTAAGGTCAGAGGTTGCTGTTATCATTCTGCAATGTTCTTCTTTTTTTATGGCTGTTTTCTTTGTCTGTTTTTATTTCATGTCCACGTTGTTTCAGGAGGTAATCGCCTTGTTCTGAGATCTGATAAGGAATGATTGGGATGTTTCTGGGTAACTTTTGGGCCAAAGGACATGGATTTTGTTTGACTTTGCTGACTGGTGCCTGGAAAACCACCTCCAGATCAACTCCAGCAAAACTAAGGAGTTGATTGTGGATTTCCGGCGGTGTCCCTCCATCTCCCCCTCACCACTGAACATCCAGGGACAGGACATTGAGATTGTCACGTCTTACAAGTTCCTGGGTGTTCACCTCAACAACGGCCTGGACTGGGTGGATAACACTGCTGCTCTTTATAAAAAAGGGCGGAGTAGACTCTACCTGCTCCGTAGGTTGAGGTCGTTTGGTGTCCGGGGGCCACTCCTGAAGTCATTCTATGACTCAGTAGTGGCCTCTGCCATCTTCAACAGTGTGGTCTGCTGGGGGAGCAGCATGACAGCAAAGGATAGGGCTAAACTGGACAGCCTTATCAAGAAGGCCGGTTACGTCCTAGGGCGCCCCCTGGATCCTGTGGAGGAAGTGTCTGGGAGGAGAATACAGAGCAAGCTGGCCTCCATGAGGAAGAACTTATCTCACCCTCTCCAGCACACACTGAGGGCAATGAGGAGCTCCATCAGTGATAGGATGCTCCATCCCCGGTGTGTGAGGGAGAGGTACCGCAGGTCCTTCCTCCCTGCTGCCATCAGACTCCACAACAAGAACACACCAAGATAATTATTTAACTGCACCTTTCTTGTTATTTTTGTAAATATGATTGTGTATATAATATAGTTCAGATTTATTTTCTATCCTATTTAGATTTTTTATTTTCTTTTTAATATTTTATTTCTGGGTGTTTTATTTTTTGGCATATTGCTGTTGCGAATTTCCCCTCGCGGGACAATAAAGGATTCTGATTCTGATTCTGATTCAAACCAGGGTTTCCTTTTTTTTCCCAAGCTCCCTGGAAGAGCCATTTTGCATGTTCACCTGGGGGGCGCAGTGGGGTTTGGTAAAGCACACTTAAGGTGCTCACTAATCAGTACAGGTGTGACGCATAAAAAGTTTTTGTGCAGGGTTTTGAGCTCTTTTGTGTCCTGAAATGCTTTTTTGTTGCGAGAAACTAAACAGATTGACATATCCAAAGACATTCTAAACTATGTGGTCGTTATTGGTAAAAACACCAGGCAGGAGCAGAGCCAAAAATGCACGCAAAAGCCTCGAGCGCATAACAGGATAAATTGCGTCTCCGCTCTCCATCTGTTTTGGTCTAAAATGAAGTGTTGCTTTGGTTCTGTCGTCGGGGCAGGTTTCAGCTCTGGAGCATGTGCAGACTTACACTTTTGGTTGATGTTGTCACGGCCTCCAATAATGACAGAAAATGAGAGAGCAAGGACAACAAACACAGCTGAGATGAGCAGGATTTGATTTAGAACTCCTGGATTTGATTTAGAACTCCTGTTTCCTCAGGCCGGGCCGGCGACACATATCAATTTTCTTAATGGATGGAGCCGTGAAGTCTTGATTCAAACAACAATGATTGATTTTTTTTAAAAGTACCTTTTGTTGTTTATTTCCAAATCAATCCGTTCTGTCGGGGGACTCTGTGTTTACGTCAGTGACGCCTGGTGCCGCCACGCTGCTATGGTCTACAAACACTGCTCATCTCTGGTGGAGTTTATGATTATTAAATGCCGGCCTTTCTACCTGCCAACGGAATTTAGTGCCATATTACTGGTGGCAACATACATCCCCACTGGCTCCAATGACAACAGGAGCGAGGCACTACAAGAACTCCACCAGCGCATCAGTGAACAGCAGACAGCACCCCCCCAGATGCCTTCCTCATCCTGGCTGGGGATTTCAACCACGCCAACCAGAAGAACGTGTTTCCACAACTAACAACACATCAACTTCCCAAAACGAGGAAACAATATCCTGGAAAATGTTAACCCCACACACAAAGGTGCCTACAAAGCTCGTCCCCTCCCCCATTTTGGAGCCTCAGACCACACAACTGTTATGCTAATGTAAACATACAGGCCGCTGCTTAGTCAACAAACCAGTTAAAAGGCAAATTTGCGTGTGGCCTGAGGGTTCTACAGAAGCAGCCACCCTCAACGGCACTAGAGACCACCAAAAGTACACAAAGTCTGTTACTTTATACATGTGGAAGTGCATTGACGATGTCACAGTCACCAGAACCATCTCCATTTGGGCCAACCAGAAGCCATGGCTGACAAGTGAAGTCTACAGGCTCTTGAGAGCTCGGAACACAGCCTTCAAAGCTGGAGACAAGATGGGTCAGAGGATGACCAGGGCTAAACCCGTCACGAGGCTGTCAGGATGGCCAAGAGGGAGTTCTCCAGGAGGATTGCTGACAGCTTCAACGACAGCAGAGACACCAGGAACCTGTAGCGAGGGATTCAGACCAAACCAGACTATAAGGCCCCTCCACAGACCTGCGACAGCTCCACCTCTACTGAACCAGCTGAACAACTTATTCGCTCGCTTTGAGGCAAACAACAGCACCCAGGCACAGAAGACAGCGCCACCTCCTGAGGACCAGGAGCTCACGCTATGCCCAGAGAGTGTGAGCCCCAGACGCACAAACCCACGGAAAGCCCAGGATCCTGACAACATTCCTGGTCCTGTCCTGAGAGACTGTGCCGAGGAGCTCACAGATGTTGTCACCGACATCTTCAACTCCTCACTGAGACAAGCTGTTGTCCCCACATGCCTTTAAAGCCACCACCATCATCCCGGTCCCAAATAGTCCCAAAAGTCCTCCCCCTCAAGATACGACGACTACCGTCCACTCGCACTCACTCCCATCCTCATGAAGTGCTTCGAGCGGCTAGTTCTGCAACATATAAAGTCTGAGCTCCCCCTCACTCTGGACCCCTTCCAGTTTGGATATCAGTCTAACCGCTCGACTGATGATGCCATCTCTGTGCCCTCCAATCAGCCCTCACCCACCTGGAGACTAAAGACTCGTCAGAATGCTGTTCACCGACATCAGTTCAGCATCACCATCGTCCCCCAGCAGCTCATCTACAAACTGGACCAGTTGGGACTCAACACCTCCCTGTGCGACTGGCTGTTGGACGTCTTGATGGGGAGACCACAGACAGTGCTGGTCGGCAGTAACACCTCCAGCACCATCACTCTGAACACAGGGGCCCCCCAAGGATGTGTGCTGAGCCCCCTCCTCTTCACTCTGCTGACCTATGACTACACTACATCATTCAGCTCCAACCTCTTCATTAAGTTTGCGGATGACACTGTATTGGGTCACATCAACAACAGCGAGGAGACGGTCTACAGGAGTGAGGTCAACAGGCTGACCACGTGGTGCAAAGACAATAATCTCCAACTGAACGTGGAGAAGACTAGGGAGGTCATTGTGGACTTTAGGAGAGTGCACACCCAGCATCTACCACTAACCATGGACGGAGCTGCAGTGGAGAGGTTGAGCATCACCAAGTTTTGCACATCTCTGAAGATCTGTCCCGGAGCCACAAAACAGAATCACTGGCCAAAAAAGCCCACCAGCGCCTGTACTTCCTCCGCCCACTGAGGAGAGCAAGAGCCCCACCAGCCATGATGCTCTCCTTCTACAGAGGCACCATCGAGAGCATCCTGTCGAGCTGCATCACCGTGTGGTACGGCGCCTGCACCGTGTCCTGCCGCAAGAAGCTGCAGCGCATCGCGAGAGAAGCTGAGAGGATCATTGGTGTCCCCCCCCCCCCTCCTGGACATCTATAACACCCGCATGACAAGCAAGGCCTCCAGGATTGCTGGTGACCCCACTCAACCGTCCCACAGCCTCTTCAGCTGCTGCTCTCAGGAGACTCAACTCCCTTCACTCAAATCACTCTCACCTCCACTTGCACTAACTGTAAATCTTTAAAAAAAAATGTAATTAAAATTAAAATTATAATTTGTTAATGTTGTCGATATTCAGTTTATTAGTTAATTATTTCAGTTTTTTGTTGATTATTTATTTGATTTTGTCGATTCTTTATTTTTAATTTTTATTCTTTTTTTTAATGTCTTATTTAATGTCCTTTCATCTATGCTGTATTTCTTGCACAAATGTATTTTTGACAATAAACAAACTTGAACTTCTGACATGTGTTAGGAAGTCAAACCTTTTGGCTCCATCGTGAATTCTCCTCTAGCGAGTGTTTTATCTTCAGATGTTTTATCTTGAGTGTTTTCTCCAGTGTATTCCAGATGACTTTTCCCATCTGTGTCCCGACATGTGCCAGCTGTTTTTTGTTTTTTTTAATATCATCTCCTTATTCTCCCCAGACTCCTTTGCTAATCTGGGCAAATCTCTTAAGTAGAAACTAACAAAGCTCTGAACTAATTCATTTAGTTTGTTTTTTATTATTTTCAACTTCAAATGAAACGTTTATTTTAAGCTGTGTAATTTTGCCATCTTTTTTTTTTGCTGACATTTAAACTTTTTATTGGCTGCAACTGTTGATTTTTAACAGGCGAACAAGCTGAATGTCTAACAGAGAACTGAGATATTCATGTCTGATTTAAAAGGGGAATATTAAAAAAAAGATATATGTATAATATACAGTATAAAGACTAATTTTTATTTGGCATGTTGTCTCCACTTTTTCTCTGTGTCTTATGAAATGGGAGAAATGTGACCAAAATGACTGGTTTTATCTAAGAAGGACAGACAAGCGACCTCAAGAAAGAAGAAAGAGAGAAACATAAAAGTGAGGATCATAAGCATTTAGATTGTAAATGAACAGAGGTCTATAAATACATACCTCTGCCAAGGATGTCAGGGGATTCTAAGACAGTCTAGCTAGTCCCCAAAATTACTCAAATTAGATTTTTTGATTTTTGAAGAGCAGTTTACATTTTGAT
The DNA here is from genome assembly GCF_982586985.1 of Callionymus lyra. Taxonomy (NCBI): domain Eukaryota; kingdom Metazoa; phylum Chordata; class Actinopteri; order Syngnathiformes; family Callionymidae; genus Callionymus; species Callionymus lyra. The sequence continues at coordinate 25,831,011 of NC_141825.1, read as the reverse complement.
GGTGAACCAAAATTCCATCTGACGCTTCATATTTTCAGAAGAATTTGTCACACACATTGATATCTGACCTTGAAGCGACATTGAAAGTGTTGGCAAACGACATTTGATTTGAAGCCAGTTCTGACATTGATTCAACTATAGATGCATCGATTATGTTCGACGGGCCACAGACGTCAGTGTCGTCATCTATCCGTCTAATGTGGAATAAACAACAGATTTTTAAACCTTGAAAGGGTCACAGTAGTTCAAAATAGAATCAACAGCGAATAACGTCAATCAAAACTAACCAATCCGACCAATGATCAACATTATATTCATGGAAACATATATCATCAGAATATGGAATAATTTAATTCAAACTTTTTACAAGCTTTGAATTATTTTCTGGATGATTCATTTTAATAATTCTATGTTTAAAGGTTGTTTTTTAATTACATTTATGTTTTATTTTTCATTTTCACACTGATTGCATTTTATTTAACACATAAAGTTTTGTTTTAACATAAAAATATTGAAAAGAAAATCTAAATTCCATACATTTTTTAAATTGGACGCTTTTAAATTAAATACTTTCCTGTCAAACTGTTGAACCAACACTTTTTAAAATTTATTTTATATATATATTCAAAATATATATCTTTATTATATACATTTATCACAAACAAATATAGCTTTTGGCCTTTATTCATTCAATTATGCAAAAAAAAAAAGAAATGCTTGCAAGAAAAAGTTCAATAAAACAATTCAACATTTGAAAGTAAATTCAATCATTGAATATAGTGATGTTTACGATATACTTACATACATATTCACCACAATTCAAGATCCAAGTATAAAATCAATGGAATGTGTAGCATCTTCACAGCAGATCACACAAACAAATGAATGTTACTGGTCATAAATAAAAGAGTAAACTTATAATAAGCGGATAAACTAGCAACAATCACGAGGGGCCTCATGTACTCAGCGGTTACACACACACTCAGCCACCTTTTACGTCAAACTCCATATGTATAAATACTGAAAAGAGCAGTCAAAAGTATATAATTCCCGCAAGGTCTGTATGTGGTGAACGCGCTGATCAGCTGCTCAGATGCATGTCGGCCTCACTGGTCACGCTGAGACGTTCACATCAGTCACATTAAACATCCATATTGATCGTAAATGAACACACAGTAGTTTTAGTTACACGAGTGGATATTTTCTCATTCACCTAATTGATGATCTGTATTTATTAAGACAACATCGATCATTTTATAATTAATATTTTAATCCGCTAGTTTAAGCTATTCTTAAAAGAAAATTAAATTAGTTATGAACTTGTTTTTAAAATGTAACAAATGTTAAATAAAATACTTCACCTCCTTTTATTTATTTAATATTTAATATTTAATATTTAATATTTAATATTTAATATTTAATATTTAATATTTAATATTTAATATTTAATATTTAATATTTAATATTTAATATTGTTCTTGTTCTTATTTTATTCTTATTTTATCTTTATTTATTTTTATGAATAATTGCTGTATTGCTGTGGCTAATTGGAAAAAACAATTTCCAGAAGGGGACCTCCTGAGGGATCAATAAAGTTCTACATAACTAAAGAAAATGATGATGAAGATTTTTGTGAAACTCCGTTTGATGATTTGTTCATTTGTCATTTGTACACAAAACGTTTTTATTTTTATAAATGTGATAAGAACTCACGTGTTTGTTGCAGTTGCGTCACAAATGTATAAGAAAGACGATCAGATCATCTTCATCATCTTCATCCTCAATACTCTTAGTTACTGATTTACGTCTTTATTCTTGTTAAACTCATTTTGAGACGTTTCAAATAAGCCCCTGATCGTCTGTAAATAAAGTCAAATCTAATGATATGACGTGAAGATGCTCTCAGCTGCTCTCACGATGCGCTGCAGCTTCTTGCGGCAGGACACGGTGCAGGCGTCGTACCACACAGTTGCAGCTCGAAAGGAGGCTCTCGATGGTGCCTCTGTAGAAGGAGAGCATCATGGGTGGTGGAGCTCTTTCTCTCCTCAGTCCATGGAGGAAGTACAGGCGCTGGTGGCCTTTTTTTTGGCCAGTGATGCTGTACTGTGGCTCCGGGACAGATCTTCAAAGATGTGCAAACCGAGGAACTTGGTGCTGCTCAACCTCTCCACTGCAGCTCCGTCCATGGTTAGTGGTAGATGCTGGGTGTGCACTCTCCTGAAGAACAATGACCTCCTTAGTCTTCTCCACGGTCAGTTGGAGATTATTGTTAATAACTGTGAATATAAAATATTAACATTTACGCCGGAGCTCGTCTGCACTATTTAAATGTAAGTATGTTCATGTCAGACATGTTTAAATGAACGAATATAAAGTTTATATTCCTGTTTTCATTTGTTTGATCACGGAGAGAAAAATCACGACTCATTTAAATATGATTTAAATATGTAAATGAGAAGAAAGGGACGAACAAGCCTGCTATTAATTCTACCTTGATCGGGATGTACGAAGGAAAAGTGACTAAATTCTTGTCGTGCACAGATTCATACATGTGAATATTTTTGTGCTGCACCATCTTCTGGATTTAATTACACATATTGAGTAGAAGATCTAAGAACTTCTTGTTCTTGTTCTTGTACTGATGTTTTTTTTTTTTTTTTTTTCCTTTCTTACAGGATATAGTGTACGTTCTAGTGATGACTTTCTTTAGACTTGTTGATATTTTAAATGCCTTCTCATCATCTGTCGCACATCTGATCCCAGTTGTTCCAAATCAACATATCTGGCCGTGCTTCCTACAGATATGCTGCACATTCTCCTGGTGAAGGGGTTCATGGGTCGGTGTGTCTAAACAATACAACATGGCTGCTCTCGTCACGTCGACTCTCGCTGCCAACAATCGTTCGCAGAAGCCTTTCATGAACGCCGTCTTTACGACGCGTCGACCTCGGATATTTACGCCGCACATGCTTCGGCGCTGTGGCACGAATGTTGTATCGTTGAGGATCATGTCACGATGCCAAGATCTGTTTGTTTATATTTGTGTAATTCCTTCCCCACAGTGTTTGCTTTTGACAATGAGACGCACAAATCCCTGTCAAATCTACTTGATTTTCCCGGTCATTTTTCTGTACAGCATGAAAGATCTATAGTATAAACAACCGCCCTGGTGTTGCAACAGCCATTAGTCTTCCACCAAATGTCCGACTTAATCTCTCCTGTCTCACCGTAAACCATTCATGCGGATCTAATACCAGCATCCATCCATCTCTCAATTAGCCTTGAGTCTGTCATCCATCTCCAGCCTCTGTGTGTCATGTGACTCGCTCACTTCCTTAATCGAGTAGATGCCGCTCCCTGGACTTTGCATTACAGTGCAATCGCGGGTCAATCGAGCTGCTGGCTACGGTCGAAAGACTCCTGATGTTGCTTCTCCTCTCGCAGAGAAGAACAGTTACACGTGGATGTTGAAGGAAAAAAACGTTGAAACTGACATGTAACAAGTTCCTCCTATTGATTAGTAAGTAAGTAAGTAACAGTTATTAGTAAAGATCTTTCTAGACCAGGGTCAAAAAAAGCGCTTAAACAATAGAAAACAATACACAGTTAAAATGTATACTTTAAAAGATCAAGACACATAAGACAAACACAGGAGTCTCAGAGAATCAAGGAAAAGCTCAAATAAAAGTTTCTTGAGATGTTTCTTGAAGGAGTCAGTAGATCATCAAACACAGATGTTTCTTGAAGGAGTCAGTAGATCATCAAACACAGATGTTTCTTGAAGGAGTCAGTAGATCATCAAACACAGATGTTTCTTGAAGGAGTCAGTAGATGATCAAACACAGATGTTTCTTGAAGGAGTCAGTAGATCATCAAACACAGATGTTTCTTGAAGGAGTCAGTAGATCATCAAACACAGAGATGTTTCTTGAAGGAGTCAGTAGATCATCAAACACAGATGTTTCTAGAAGGAGTCAGTAGATCATCAAACACAGATGTTTCTTGAAGGAGTCAGTAGATCATCAAACACAGATGTTTCTTGAAGGAGTCAGTAGATCATCAAACACAGATGTTTCTTGAAGGAGTCAGTAGATCATCAAACACAGATGTTTCTTGAAGGAGTCAGTAGATCATCAAACACAGATGTTTCTAGAAGGAGTCAGTAGATCATCAAACACAGATGTTTCTTGAAGGAGTCAGTAGATCATCAAACACAGATGTTTCTTGAAGGAGTCAGTAGATCATCAAACACAGATGTTTCTTGAAGGAGTCAGTAGATCATCAAACACAGAGATGGTTCCAAAGCTTAGGAGCAACAGTCTGGAAAGGATTTCTCTCCTCTGGTCTGGAAGTTCAGGAACCATCAGCAGATTCTGATCCACAGACCTCAGAGCCCGAGCTGGGGTGTAAGTCTGGATCAGATCACTGATGGAAGGTCTGACCATGAATAGATCTGAAAGTAAGAACCAGAATTTTAAAATGATCCTGAAAGAAACTGGCAGCCAGTGAAGAGTTTGAAGGAGAAATGTGAGTTCTTCTACTAGAGCGGCTCAGAATTCTGGCTGCAGAGTTTTGTATGAACTGCAGGCGAGACACATCCTTCTGGTTTAGACACAAAATAAACTGTTACAATAGTGTAAACGACACAAACACATGGATAACAAGCACTAGATCGTGTTGTGACATCATTTTTCTATTCTTCTATTATTAGGTAGATATTTACTTACCTTTTTTATTTTGACTCTGAGATATTATTCCTGCTCCAGTCGACTGTTACTCTTCATCTGCAGGAGGACGGGGGGGGGGGGGAGGGTTGAATTTTGGCAACCATTACTGCTTTGATTGTTTGAAAAGAAAAGCGGTGAAAGCTCTGAAAATTCCACATGATCCCGACATTTATTCAATGGCAGTAAATCTGTCAGTATGACATAATTCCCAAAATGACTCAACTTTTTGTTCTGAGGCTGAAAGACAAATTTCATCATCACCGGGTGTTGAAAGTCGAAGTGACTTATGCTTTAATTTGTAACATTATTTTGACTGACGAGACCTTAGACATTGTTTTTACTTCCATATAAAACCCAAATCGTTGATCGACATGTATTTAACCGAAGAAATCAGGTTCCTTTTTAGCATTTGAAGAATCTTTGATTTGTTAAACATTGGTTACAGTGATTTATATCATGGCAGCAGCACAAACATTGCCCCCGACAGAAAATTCATGTAAAATAAGGATTAAAAAGCAGGGAACTCGCTTGCACAACACACCAGAAACAGGAAGAAGAGAGGTACAGGGAGACTCCGAACCTTTTTTGCGCCACAGACCATTTCCATTTTCACAGTCTGTTTCCGACCTCAACTTCTTTTTACGTAAATAAGATCAAAAGTAAACAAATAAAATTAGAATGTCTTGAGATGTTTCTTGAAGGAGTCAGTAGATGATCAAACACAGATGTTTCTTGAAGGAGTCAGTAGATCATCAAACACAGATGTTTCTTGAAGGAGTCAGTAGATCATCAAACACAGATGTTTCTTGAAGGAGTCAGTAGATCATCAAACACAGATGTTTCTTGAAGGAGTCAGTAGATCATCAAACACAGATGTTTCTTGAAGGAGTCAGTAGATCATCAAACACAGATGTTTCTTGAAGGAGTCAGTAGATCATCAAACACAGATGTTTCTTGAAGGAGTCAGTAGCTCATCAAACAAAGATGTTTCTTGAAGGAGTCAGTAGATCATCAAACACAGAGATGTTTCTTGAAGGAGTCAGTAGATCATCAAACACAGATGTTTCTTGAAGGAGTCAGTAGATCATCAAACACAGATGTTTCTTGAAGGAGTCAGTAGATCATCAAACACAGATGTTTCTTGAAGGAGTCAGTAGATCATCAAACACAGATGTTTCTTGAAGGAGTCAGTAGATCATCAAACACAGAGATGGTTCCAAAGCTTAGGAGCAACAGTCTGGAAGGATTTCTCTCCTCTGGTCCGGAAGTTCAGGAACCATCAGTAGATTCTGATCCACAGACCTCAGAGCCCGAGCTGGGGTGTAAGTCTGGATCAGATCACTGATGGAAGGTCTGACCATGAATAGATCTGAAAGTAAGAAACAGAATTTTAAAATGATCCTGAACGAAACTGGCAGCCAGTGAAGAGTTTGAAGGAGAAATGTGAGTTCTTCTACTAGAGCGGCTCAGAATTTTTGGGTAATTTTCCAAGCATCCGTCTGTCACTTCCTGCAGTACACGTGACAACATCTAAATTATTACATTATAACTGTACAATGCAATATAAACCTTCAAGATACTAGCAGGGATTTTCAAATAAAAATCTCTTTCAATTATAAAAAATAATATTAAAAAGTATTGATTAATTACCAATTCGTGCTATCGTCACATGTAGCCCAGAAACATGGCGTTCATCTATCACACCTTAAACTGTCATTTCATCAGGTCACAACACATTTTGTTCAGGAATACTTTTGCCTAAGAAATTATTTTTGCTCCTGTTGTTTATCGAGCAAAATCCTCAATTAATCCGTCAAAAGTGTGACTCACCAAGAAGAAACTTGAGTGAAAGCCAAAGTTATCTTTGAGGGATTATCTGACATTTGATCTAATTAAACATGAAGACTGGCCACATTCCGTTGGGGCGAGAGTCACATGCGTCTTTTTGGGTTCATCAAACTTCCCTCATTTTCAACTCACCCCCATGTCGACTGAGGGTCCGGCAAACATTTTTGTCTATAAAATGAGGGGGAGTAGAAAACGAGGGAAATTTTGCGTGAACTATCACTTTAATATAAATGTTAAAGTGTCGTCTCTGAGTCAAGGTGACCGGAAGGCCCGAAAACAAAAGTGTTTGTGGTATCCCTTGTGTTGTTTCTGGGTCAAGGTGACCCGAAGGCCCGAAAACAAACATGTTTATGGTATCCTTTGTGTTGTTTCTGGGTCAAGGTGACACAAAGGTCTAAATCAAACATGTTCGCGGTATCTCTTGTGTTGATTCTGGGTCAAGGTGATACAAAGGTCTGAAACAAACATGTTTGTGGTATCCCTTGTGGTGTTTCTGGGTCAAGGTGACACAAAGGTCTAAAGCAAATGTGTTTGTGGTATTCCTTGTGTCGTCTCTGGGTCAAGGTGACACAAAGGTCTAAATCAAACATGTTTGCGGTATCTCTTGTGTTGATTCTGGGTCAAGGTGACCCGAAGGCCCGAAAACAAACCTGTTTGTGGTATCCCCTGTGTTGTCTCAGGATTAAGATGAATGACCTCCCATGCTTCCAGAAATACATATGCAGCGGTGGAGGTCGTTTATCTTGACTCAAGGACAACCCAAGGGTTAAGATGAAAAGAGCCAAAGTAAAAAATAAAATGACAAGTAAACAGGAAGAAGCAGTCCTGGTCACTTCAATAATATTTTTCCGTATTCAGTTTGTGTTTCCCTATTATTTCCCAAACTTAAAGTGGTAAATGGTGCAAGCTCGCCGTTAGAGTGGTTGGCATGTTGCCTGAGAAGTTGAGGTTTCAATCGTAGCTCCTGATATGATCGACCCTGAGCAAGAAACTTAACCCTAATAATTACTCCTGGTGAGCTGGAGGGTTGCGTCGCAGCCTACTTCTATCACAGTGACTGTACGTGAATGGTTAAATTTTTTTTTATATAAGTTGCTTTAGAAAAAGAAGTGTTTGCAGAGGCATTAACGTAAACGTGTATCTGCTCTCCATGAACATTCAAAGAGGTAATCGCTCCATTCATCACACCTAAAACTGTCATCGCATCAGGTGAACAGACATTTTGTTCAAAAACGATTTTTTTTCTCCGATTGTTTATCTAGCGAAATACTCAAAGGATCCATCAAAAGTGTGACTCACCAAGAAGAAACTCTAATCTCGGAGTAAAAGCCAAAGTTTTCTTTGAGGGATTATCTGTCATTCCAGTTGGGCGCAGCAGCGATATATGATTTTACATTCTTGACAGGATGTCAAACAAGAGAAATATTTCTTTCATTAAACTTGACAGCAGTTTGAAATCCTTGCTTTGCTTGGCCTGGACTCTATCGTGTTGACAATCTCCCATGCTACGAGACAACCATGTGACAGACAGGGGTCTATATCAAAAAACGTTTCTTAACTTTGTTTTTCTTTGTCGTTTGAACAATGAACCTGGCAAGGTGAGGGCAATGAACTGGTCTTGCACAACATGGTTCGACCAGTTTCCTGCAAGATCACGTACAGTTGGCAAAACAAACAAGGAAGCCCGTGAAGATACAATAACAATAATACATAACTAGTTTATTTATTCACCCTTTATGACCCTAAGAATAAAATTGCATCCATCTATCAAACCTAGAAGTACTAAAGACCTGCTGAACCAGCTGCGCCGCTCCAGCATGTCTACGTTACTGGAGTGAGAGGAACCACTTGCAGCTGAACACCTCAAAGACCAAGGAGCTGGTCTTGGACTTCGGGAGGTCCAGGACAAAGCCACGTCCAGTGTCCATCAGAGGCAACGAGGTGGAGATCGTTGACAAATATAAGTACCTGCGTGTGTGTCTGGACAGTAAACTGGTCCTGCAACACAGACCATGTTGAAGATTTTTCCTTGGATTGATCCACATATACGTATGTACTCAATTGTTGACATTGATCATTTTTTCTTCTATTCAGAGTTAAAAAATATTCTTGTATTTTGTCTTTCGACTTTCGTCTTTCCCAGGGAGCAGGGTTCAAGGGTTGGGGGCTCTGGGCATCTGTGCCTGAACTTTGTATGGACCTTGGCGCCACTTTGTGTTAATAGTTCTGTGTTGGGAAGAAGGTTGTAGCCATGTGGTCACGCTCTTCTTGTTGAGATAAGAAACGTATACGATTCTAAAAATGTCAAGACACAGAATTTATGGTCTACAGACCTGGTTTGATATAACAAGTGTAAAGGAAGACTGAAGATTCTTTGTTTAGGTCAGTGTTCAGGTCAAGGCATATAAACAACATCTGTTGTTCATGAAGGAGTCAGATTTTGCAAAATATCCCAGACCCCGAGTTTGTAATTGTATGCTCAACTTACCTCACGTGTTCGGGGAGGGTCTTGAGGTCTTTAAAAGAAAGGACTTGCTAAAAGATTTTCAGCCACTCTCTGGAAGGATCTGGTGGGTGAACCAGGATTTCGGACAGAGACTGGACCGAGCGCTCGAACTTCTGGTATTTCTGAATAATTTGCATTCTTTGTGAGACTTGAGTTCGATTCACTGTGTATAAAAAAGTTCAGAGTAGACTATTCTTTCTGAGGAGGATCATCATCTATCTATAAGTTATTTCATGGGGTTATTTGTCTACATATGAATCTCATTTGAACCAAGCTGACGAAAAAGATTCCCTCAACACCTCACTAGCAATGCCCAAACCACCTGAAGCGACTCCCCTCAAAGCGGCTGAGAAGCAGTTCCACTCCAAGCCTCTCCCGGGCGGCCAGCCTATATCCACGATGTTGTTTCTCTGGGTCACTAACCATTAGTCTTGACCATTGGTGAGGGTAGAGACCTAGATCGACCATTTTGCCTCATTGTTTAGCTTTCTTTTTGCCAGCACAGAGCGGTACATCGTCAGCATAATGGCTTATTTTGCCTTAATCCGCCTGTTGATTTCACGCTCTTAAGAAACAAGGACATTGGTTTAATGATCAGCAGACAGAGACAATATCTTTTGTTGATCCATTGCCGTCCTCTTGACTTTTGACTTTGTCACCATGTTGTCTTCATCTCTTCCTACCGTCCATCTATCTGTCTCTTCGTCCATGTCTACCCCTCCACCTCTCATATCGTTCCATTACTTGCTAACAATACCCGGAGATACTTGGACTCCTCTACTTGGTAAGAGTTCCCCACTTCCTCTTCTCCGTCTCAAACTGCTCCAGCGAGAGCTCAAGGTCATGGGACAGGACCACGTCATAGGTTCTACAATCTTTATATTGCGTCTACAAATTCTGTTTGAGTCTGGCTCCTTTTTTAATTCACTCTTCCAGTGTTTTTCAGACTATATATCCCCCCCTTTAAAATCCTATAATTTTCTCGAAATCCGACTGTGTGTTTTATAATCTGGGTGTCCTCAGGGTTTATGTCTTTTCAAAGTTTTCCGTAGCCGCCGTCACACTGTGATTCACTCAATGTATATTTGATCGGATCTGTTTTTTCTTTTCACCGAATAAAGTCTTACTTAAACTGTGAAGTGTCTTAAGATAATTTTAAATTCAATAATTATTGTTTTTGGTGCGACTTTGGCAATACTACGCAGCTGCACGGCGAATACGCCTTGAAATATTTCGAAAAATATGGTCATTAAATGAAGTTTGAACATTATGTTTTTAACTCCCGTTTGTGCTGTTTGCTCTTTATTAAAATAAACAATCAATCATTTCTGCAGTGGCTCCTAATTCCAGTTCGGGAACCAGATTGAACGAAAAAATTATGAATTAAACGTATATGTATTGATTATTAACGACGGAAAGAATATATTTTTTATAAAGTTACATTATGATGTATCTCTTGATACTCCAAGACACTAGTTTCAGTAAAGTTTACTCATAAAACTAACCTGTAAACTAAAAAATGACTCAAAAACAATATATATGTGACAATATTGTTCAGAGTTATGCACTTGAGATGCACTTTTAATGCCGTTTTATATTTGTTTTGTTCCGTTTTATCTTTAGCGTTTTCCATCCAAAGGCATCAATAAAACGCAGACATCAAACCGGTCCGCGGTGCAAACACTGCAAGGATGCAACTGCTATCTCTAGGTTTAGAATCCCATTGTACACAGAGCATGCTACACCATGTTTGCACTACGTTAGCGTTAGCGTGTGAAGGATTTGGATTCATGTGCGTTCTAGACGTGTAAAGACGCAGATCGCTGGCCTTTATGACTTCTTTCCTGCTGAGGAAACATAGATTGGGCAACAGAGTACCTCCTATTTCGAGACTTTAACGTGCAGTAAAATCCTGAATACGTTCAGATTCAGTGAAATGAATCCAGACAAGATAAATTCATCTGAGTATTTAAGATTGATTAGCAATTTTATATATTTAAAAAAAAAATACTATAGATTACAGAATGTCCATTTTTGTCTGACCAGGGATCCAACATATGCATTTTCAAGCATTGACTACCTCCTGTAATCACTGACCCAAACCAAATGTCCTTGTTTTTCTGTTTTTATGGAACATTCCGTGAAATTCAAATTATTAAAAATCCTTTGCACTTGAAAAATAGTAGTTGAGATTATTTTAAATCAAGAATCATTGATTTTTAAAGTTCTACGTTTGGCAAAATTCCTAGTATGGTGTTTCTTAACCCCTGTTTTATCCCTGGGTCAAGGTGACCCAAAGGCCTGAAAACAAATGTGTTCACCTTGCGCCAGATACAACACAAGGGATACCACCTACACATTTGTTATCGGGCCTTTGGGTCACTTTGACCCTGAGATTATACATACGTAAAAATAAGGGATGTTCCTAACATCGTGCTGTATTAAGGATTTAATCATCTTTAATTGAATTAAAGCAACAGTAAAAAGAAAATGTGTTTAAAACAGTCAAAATGAATTGAGAGTAATGTGTCAATCAAACCCAACCGCTCTCTATCGCCCCCTCTCTCTGGTAGGAAAAAGAAAAGTCTTGGAGGCGTGGCTTCTAATAACATTCTGGACACAGGTGAGAATTTTGAGTGCTTTGTCTCGAGAATTTACTACAAAAAATGGAGCCCAACTTCCTCTAAAAACAAGAGGGGTGTCGGGAGGGTGGGGGGGCGGCTTAGTTCCTCAGGGGCCACGTTATATACTTATATATGCGAGGGTGACCACTAGTACATCAGTGTCATCAGAATATTGAATGGTTGAATTTACTTTTCAAATACTGAAGGTTGAAATAATTGTAATAATTTAAATTCAATATATTAAAAAATGTGAGGCCTTTTAAATTCAATATTTAAAAAAAACACCAGTCAAAACCAAACTAGTCGTGCAGCTGTGATGACCTTCGTGTTTTTAATCTTGAATTAAAAAAATGATGACAAATATTGAATAATCGAAATTAAAATGTGAACAAATACTGAATCATCGAAATTAAAATATGAACATATATTTAAAAATTGAAATTAAAAATATAACAATTATTGATTAATTGAAATTACAATATAAAAAATATTTAATAATTAAAATTAAAATATAAAAAATATTGAATAATCGAAATCTAAAATATAAAAAATATTGAGTAATTAAAATTAAAATATGAACAAATATTGAATACTTAAGATTAAAAAGTAAAAAATGGAATAATCGAAATTAAAATATGAACAAATATTGAATACTTAAGATTAAAAAGTAAAAAATGGAATAATCGAAATTAAAATATAACAAATATTGAATAATTTAAAATATAACAAATACTGAATAATCGAAATTAAAATATGAACAAAAATCTAATAATCGAAATTAAAATATAAAAATATTAAATAACCGAAATTTAAAATATAACAAATACTGAATAATCGAAATTAAAATATAACAAATATTGAATAATCGAAATTAAATATGAACAAATATTGAATAATTTAAAATATAACAAATATTTATTTTTCGAAATTTAAAATAAAACAAAAATTTAATAATCGAAATTAAAATATAAAAATATTAAATAACAGAAATTTAAATGATAACAAATACTGAATAATCGAAATTAAAATATGAACAAATATTGAATAATTGAAATTTAAAATATAACAAATATTGAATAATTGAAATTAAAATATGAACAAATATTGAACAATTGAAATCTAAAATATAACAAATATTGAATAATAGAAATTAAAATATGAACACATCTTGAATAATTGAAATTTAAAATATAACAAATATCGAATAATCGAAATTAAAATATGAAAAAATATTGAATAGTTGAAATTTAAAATATAACAAATATTGAATAATATAAATTAAAATATGAACAAATATTGAATAATTGAAATAAAAAATATAACAAATATTGAATAATAGAAATTAATTCAACATTTCAATATTTTAAAAAAATATATATACCAGTGTTTTTTAGATGGAAGATGGAGAGAAGAATACAAAAAAAGGAAAAATAATTAAGTTATATTTGGATTTGACCTAGTTTAATTTTTTTTAAATAAATGAGCAAAAATTGTTTGTTGGTCGATCGCCTCGTATGCCTCCCACCACACACACACCCTGGTAAACTATTTTCACGTATATTCAAATACAAATGGTTGGAATGTGAAAATAACACTCTTTATGGAGACACTTTCACAGAAGTTGTAAAAGCAAACGGAAGGCTCTGGCCTGAGGTGTTTGTTTTGACGACGCAATAACGTTTATATGTGGATCAGGTGCAAATGTGTAAGTTTTACGAGCGTGTTTGAGTTTATTTTTTATTCTTAATCTGTGTGAACTCCCTGCAGTCATAACATCCTCCCGCGGAGCGACTGAACGACAACAACCCATGTGGTTCCGGGGAACTTGTTTTCCGAGGAGCCCTGAGTTCGACCTCTGGAGCTCGTCCAGGTGCAGCTTGCGAACGACACGCCCTCGGAGATGCTTGCGTCGACACGTCTTGACGCCTCGCTCAGCGGAACATCTGAAGCCAAATGTTTATTTAATCCGGACGACTGACCCACGAAGGAATGTGTGAACAGAACCTCAGTGACACCGATGTTGGATCCAGATTCAGATCTACCTGTTTATCCATTCATGCATTCACCCGAGCTGCAGGAAGGACAGATGTGTGATCTGGTTATTTAATACATAAATGTATTGTTTTGTTTAGTGTTTATCACTTCCTTCCCCACACACGTTTGTACTTGTACTGTGACTGTACTTATTTTGTTGATGTAGTTTTTATTTAATGTATTACTTTCATTGTTTTTTTTAAGTTTTTTTTTAATCATTTGATTTCATCATCATTATTATAATTTTGTTCATGCATTCATTCTTTTTTGTTGTTATTATTTTTGAATACTTGTTCTTTATGTCTTAATATATAACATTTGTATCGTTATTCATTTTTTGCTCCAACAGACAAAACATTTGGGAAGAATAAAGTTACAAAAATATTTAGATTTAAGTTCTGCAAATAGGAAAAAAAACATTTTTTTCAAAACCAATAAATGTAATTCTGACGGTTAAATTGAGAATCCACCGACTCGAGAATTGGGAGGAGCTAAACACTAAGCCCCGCCCATTGCTTTATGTTAAGCCCCGTCTAGCGCGCTTTGTAATTACATTTTATTAACTTTATTATTGTGCGTTTATCCTACTTTTATAACAGGAAGTTAGCGAACAACAACAATGGAGGTAAAAAATATTGGTTTTAAAGTGTTTTTTTTGTTTTTTTTCTACGATAGACCAACACAATTAGTATTTAATAATACCTTGAATTTTTTCTCATGACTTTTTATTAGACTCACATTTATAAATGTGTTCTACTGTCATGGTCAAAAGCCAGAAAATCAATGAATGAAATGTTTTTATATTTTATATTTTATAACAATAATTGTTTTTTATTTGAAGGGATTTCCATCTTAATAATGACTCGTTCATTTACATACAAGCGTCTTCAGAGAGAGTTTATTCTCTTGTCTTTGGCCGCACGTACAGAACTGTAATTTCAAGAATCAAAGAAGAAATGTTGTATCGTATCCTCTAGTACATGGCAGGTGAGGTTGATAACGTAAATTATTTGAGTGAGATCAGAATATTTAATGATTTAATAGACAGTTTAAATATTGAAACTTAACTAAAATATTGTTGTTTTGTATGCATTTGGATCCCTTTTTTTATCAATAATAATTTTCATTTCGAAAGTATGAATTGATATATAGTGAATATTTGAATATTAAATAAAATGATGAATTATTTATTTTTTGTATTTAATTATTAGAATTTGTAAATTAAATTAATCTTTTAAATGAATGCTTTTTTTTTTTAATTTTTACACATTAAGTACTCATTTGATATTGTCAGATGTCACTATTATACCAAAATGGCGTTGGCCTTAAAATGTACAGAATTTAAAGTTTTTATTTCACCTGGACCCCAGAGGGGTTTATGATCCTTTTAATCTCCAAGGGGCCGATGAAGGAAGGGAACTGTGTGCATACTTGACCCAGGGCAAGTGGGGACTCCACGAAGCAGGATGGAGGGCCGACATGCAGCGAGGGCAGGTCTTGGTTGACCTGGTCTGATTGACCATTTGACTGCGGGTGGTAGCCCGATGTGAGGCTTGAAGTGGCTCCTAGCGCTTTGCAGAATGCAAAGGCCCTCCCTCCAACACAATGTCGACAGGGATGCCGTGGAGCCTGAAGGCATGGCCATATCAGACCATCAGAAATGTTGTCTGAGGAAACTTAGAGTGACAGGGCATCTGGTTTGGTGTTCTTGCTGCCAGGTCTGTATGATAAGGAGAAATTAAAGTGAGTCAGGAAAAGGACTCAAAGGGCCTGTCGAGAATTAAGATGTTGACCGTCTTTCAGGTAGGTCAGGTTTTTGTCAACACCATGAAAGGCACTTCTGACCCCTCCAGCCAGTGTCTCCCATCAGTCAGCTTGGCGCATGGGTGAACCTTGTTGTCGTCGGGGGAATCACTGTGAGAGGAATGGCGCCGATGCCTCCACAATGAACTGTAGGGAGGTTTCTGGGTGGCGAAGAAATGGGTCAGAGGAGAAGAGTCGTTGAAGTTGGTTGAAGGCCAGGTCAACTTCTGCGTCCAGGTGAAAGGTCGCTTGGTAGAGGTTAGCTGGGTGAGGGGAGCGGCGACCTAACTGTAATTTTGGAAGAATCTGCAGTGGAAGTTGGCAAAAACCAGGAATTGTTGAAGCTGTTTGCAGCTAGTAGGGATATGCCACTTGGCTACTGCCTCTATGGATCTGGCTGAAGCTGGCCCTGTCCTAGGATAAAACCTACGAAACTGACTGATCTTAAGTCTGACGTGTTGAGAGTGTTCGTCAGGGGCCTGGAGAATATAAGAATATCGTCAAGGTAGACATAGAGGAAGACATTTGTAAAATCACGGAGAATATCATTAAATAGGGCTTGAAAGGTAGCAGGGGCATTAGTAAGGCCAAAAGGCATCACCAGGTACTCGAAATGACCTACAGGTGTCTTGAAGGTTGTCTTCCACTCATCACCCTTCCTAATGCATACAGGGTGATAAGCGTAGTGGAGGTCTAGTTTAGTAAAAACTGCTGCCTTATTCAAAGGTTTTTAAAAGTCAGAGATACAGAGACAGTCTGATGCGTAACATTGGGCAACGAGCTACCGTCGATAGCACAAATTAATTTTGGTGCGCCAAGTTCAATTAGGGGAATGTCTAGACTACGAGCGAACCTTCTTGTCCATGAAGCACTCATCAGAACCGGCGTCAATAGGTACTTTAACAGGGGTCGTCGTGCTGTTGAGGCAGGTTCTGCATGTGGATACTGTCGTCAGGATCAGTAGCAGTCAGTGTGTGGTTTACTTTAGTAGGAGGTCGAGGAGTCTTCGGTCAGTGCGGGCATGATTGGAGGATGTGACCAGGATGACCACAGTACAAACAAAGGCCCTGGCTAAGTCTGTGAGCTCTTTCCTCCTCTGTCAGTCGGGTCCTACCAAGCTGCATGGGTTCGACAGTCTCTAGGCAGGTGGTGGGAAGGCTGCAAGGAACATAACAGTCTTCAGCTCCCTGACCCTCTCTCTAAGTCGGTTATCCAACCTGATAGACAGATTCATTAACTCTTCCAGAGTGTTAGGTTCGTCTCAAACCCCTTACTGGTCACGAAGCTCATCCCTCAGCACCTGAACATAAGCTGTCTTTAAAGCAGGCTTATTCCAACAATTCTCAGATGCCAAAATACGAAAGTTCACAGAATAGTTGCCAAAAGAATCTGAGCCCTGGAGAAGATTTAGCAGTTTTCTGGAGGAGGAGGTAGCTTAGCGAAAAGGTAAGTTAAACATTCTGTGCATCTCTTCTGTAAAGCCCTGGTAAGAAGCCAGGACAGGGGAGCTAGACTCGCATAAGGCAGTAGCCCATTCGCCTGCTCTACCCCTCAGTAGATTAATTAAATAGGCAAACCGTGCTCTATCCACGAAGTATGATTGAGGTTGTTGATAAAAAACAAGTTGACATTGTAATAAAAAAACGGCTGCAGCGGCTGACTTCACCTTGGTAGTGTTCGGGGGCAGGAATCGTTGGTTCCCATGCTGTGAAGAGCTACAGCAAGAGCAGATGACAGCAAGCCGAGGCAGGAGGGTGTCAGCGGAGTGGTGAGGAGGGTGATTCACTGCAGCCTTGAATGATTAAAGTGGCGAACAGAGCTCCTGAATTAGTCTCTCCAATGTAGACAGGCAGGTGTTTTGAGTGCAAAGAGCGTCGCTTTCAATTGCGCTGGGTCCCTACTCAGGATTCAAGATTCAGGTTTTTTATATTGTTCCCATGGGGCAACTGGTTTTGCAGCAGTTAAGACAAACACAGTGACGCACAACCATACAACAAAAGATAAATAACATAAAATAAAATATAAAGGCATATACTAAAGTACTGTGGGATGGGCTAGGTGAGTTGGTGGGTCTGTCTGAACTGTGTGGAGTTAAGTAGCGAGATGGAAGAGGAGATGAATGAGTTGTTTGAAGCAGTTTGTTTTGGCTGTTGGTTGTCTGAGGGAAGAAGCTTGAATTCTGAGTGAAGCGGGTGAGGACTATCTGACATGATGACTTCTGCTTTTCTTATTACCTGGGTGTTGTAAAGATTGAGTGAGTGAGTGAGTGTTTGCTGTAGGGAACCTATACTTTTACTGCTCGTGGTTCTGATCCTGATGAGTGCGTTTTTCTGGTTGAGGTTATTGGATGCAAACCAGCAGATAAACGAGAAGGTCAAAACAGACTCGACAAAAGATTTCTAAAACATTATCATAAGAGAATCGTCAACCTTGAATTTTGCAAGCTTCCTCAGTCACTGCTGGCATTTCTTTATTATTATGACGACAGTATTTTGTGTGTAAGTCAGTTTGTTGTCAACTATCGTGCCAAGGTATCTGTAGGAGTCGACAATTTCAACTGCTGAGCCATTTACTGTGGTGTTTGCAGGTCTGGGAGGGTGGCATCTGAAATCAATAAACATGTCCTTGGTTTTCGAGACACTGAGTTCTAAAAAGGCCTGACCGCACCAATTTAAAAAATAATTTAAAACAGGACCAGGGGATGTTTCAGAAACAAGCTCCCCGAAAGCGTGTCGTGTGCGAATTTAACAACGTCACGGTTGTCAAATTAGCCTCAAAAGTCGTTTGTGTTATATACAGGAGAGGTGAGAGAACGCAGCCTTATGGGGATCTGTTTGAAGTCCTTGACGGTGTGGATAGGTGCTTGTTGACCTGTACTCTCTGTGACCCGTCAGTGAGGAAATCCAAGACCCCTGTGGTGTTACAGTCCAGGTTAAAGTGTTCTCTGAGCTTTTTCAACAGCAGATGTGGTTGGATGGTGTTAAATGCAGAAGAAAAGTCCACAAATAGCAGTCTGGCGTGGTTCTTGTTTCCCTCGAGGTGCTGATGAATCAAGTTAAGGAGTTTAATGGTGGCATGCAAATTGCATCGGGTCCAGAAGATGCTCAGTTTTCTCCAGCATGTCCTTCTTTAACAGTCTTTCAAAAGCTTTCATGATTATTGAGGTCAGTGAAACTGGCCTAAAGTCATTTAAAACTTTTGGGTGGTTGTTTTTTGGCAAGCGGAATGATAGTGGATTCTTTCCACAAGGTCATGACTCTAAGTTGACTGAGTGACTGGTTAAAAATGTAGTGAAAAACTGGACCTAATTGGTCAGCGCAGTGGATTAGCATGCGACTGCAAATGTTATCAGGGTCGGGGCTAGTCTTCCGTTGACAGCGCTTGAAGATTTTAATGACATCCTGCACAGAGAAGGACAGTGAATGTTTAGAGTCACGGAGACTCAACAGACCTCTTTTTAAAACCGCAGTTTCATTATTGAAGTCATGCACATCAAATCTGCAGTAAAAGTTGTTGAGTGCCTCTGCCAGCGCCATATCTGAGGTGAAGCCCTTGAGCCTCACTTTTGTCTTGGCTTTGTCATTTAGCAATTGTCATGGTTCTGATACTGTCCCAAGCGGAAGTTGTTGTTCCTCATTTTGCATTCGACAGTTAAGTGCAGCTTGGCCCTCTTTATTTCCTGCTTTATTACCCTTTCAATGGAATTAGGTTCAAAAATCGTACCAATTTTAAAGGCCTTCTTCTTCTTTTTCAATAAGAGTTTGAGATGTTTACTCACTCATGGTTTGCTACTGGGGAAAACCTTGATTGTCTTTTGGGGGATTATAGCATCTTGGCAGTATGTGATCCATGAGCTGACAACATCTGTGAGTTCATCCAAGTCCCGGGAAGATTCAATAAACTCATCCCACACTGTGCAATCCAGACAGCCTTGCAGTGCTAGTCTGAACTCCTCTGTCCAGACTTTCACAATTCTGGTGGTCACCTTCCCTCTCTGCAGACAGGTTATTATTATTATTATTATTATTATTATTATTATTATTATGTTTTAATTATATAAATAAGAATATCAAACTCAAAAAAAATAGTAAGTAAGTCATATTTAATAATAAAAATATAAAAATAATTAAATTAAATTATAATATATATATATATATATATATATATATATATATATATATACAGCACTGATACTCTTCCATACAAGGTAAACAGAATAAAAATCATTTTATTGTTTGTGATCTTATATTGTGTTCTGTAGACAGTACGTCTGTACCTGGAGGCAAGGTATGACTTCAACAAGGTAACTTGTTTTAATGTATGCCCGTCTACTGGGGTGATAATGTTTATGTTAGACGAACATTCTTTCATGTCATAAATATTTTCACTCCATCAGACCTGAATGTGAACGAGCGCCAGACAAGATGTTATAAATGAAAAGGTTAATTTTGGCCACCAATTATTACATTGTGACTTCATCAAATTGAAATACAACATAGTTCTGTTCACTTGCACGTGTTGCTCAATTGTTAAACTTCACTACTATTGATTTTCAAGATGCTGGTTCCATCGCCACACTTGGATTTTTCTTTTTTACCTGGAGACCAGATTCACTTTGCTTTTATAATTCGTCTCCTGCCAGAAAAATGTTGAACGTTTTTTTGTACAGGATGACATTGATGCCTCGTCAGTAGCAAGAAGTTTTAATCAATTAATTAAATTAGTTTGGATTTTACAAAAAAAAATGTATGTAGACATCTATACTAAATATGTACGAATACAAAATATGTCCAAATGAATAAGTGCTGATGTTAAAAGTATTTTGATAATACATGTTATGGCACTTGAAGAACATTGAACCATGTACATGTCAACCACCTCTCATGGACACACTCCAAGGTCAGCTATGGTGTCCCACAAGGTTCTGTTCTTGGTCCAATCCTATTCACGATCTATACACTCCCACTAGACTTGATCAGAAGACACTCTAGAAACGTTCACTGTTATGCTGATGACACTCAACCCTTCTTGTCAATGAAGCCAGATGAAATAAATCAACTACACAACTACAGTCCTGTATTACTCATATCAACAGCTAACACAACTGCAGTCCTGTATTACTCATATCAACAGCTACACAACTGCAGTCCTGTATTACACATATCAACAGCTACACAACTACAGTCCTTTATTACACATATCAACAGCTACACAACTACAGTCCTGTATCACACATATCAACAGCTACACAACTACAGTCCTGTATCACACATATCAACAGCTACACAACTACAGTCCTGTATTACACATATCAACAACTACACAACTATAGTCCTGTATTACACATATCAACAGCTACAAAACTTAAGTCCTGTATTACACATATCAACATCTACACAACTAAAGCACTGTATCACACATATCAACAGCTACACAACTACAGTCCTGTATTACACATATCAACAGCTACACAACTACAGTCCTGTATCACACATATCAACAGCTACACAACTACAGTCCTGTATCACACATATTAACAGCTACACAACTACAGTCCTGTATTACACATATCAACAGCTACACAACTACAGTTCTGTATCACACATATCAACAGCTACACAACTACAATCCTGTATCACACATATCAACAGCTACACAACTACAATCCTGTACTACAGATACAGATACTGAACTCGGAAAAAAACAAGGTTCTACTAGTTGTTCCACAACATCTCAGAAAATAACTAATGATCTTTTCAAAATGGACTTGCTCCTGCTACTAGCACCACTGTACATTGATCACCAGATCCTGCTGAGAAGACCGAGGGGTGAAGTGGGACTGTCTGGGTCTGTGTTAGAATGGTTCTCATCTTACCTTTCTGGGCGCAATTTTAGTGTATCTGCCAATCAAATGAGGTCTGAATCGGCAGATCTGTTGTGTGGAGTCCCTCAATGTTCTGTTCTGGGTCCTTTCTTCTTTTTTTGCTGTACTTGATTCCCCTCGGTAAAATCATTCATTTTCTGATGTTTCTTATCACATTTTTGCTGATGACATCCAGCTCTACTGCTCTTTTGATCCAACTGAGCCCCAGAGGCTGAACAGCTTAGTCAATTGTTTGCTAGAAATCAAACAATGAGTGAAAACACTTTGCAGCTAAATGTGGACAAAACTGAAACTCTGGTGATTGTTCCTGATGATAAGATTCCAGGGTTGAGTCAGTACTTGGGTGACTTAGGTCAGTCTGTCAAACTGAGCCTGAGAAACCTGGGTGTTGTATTTGATAAAGACATGTCTCTTGTTCGACACTGAAGAAAACTGACCAGAAACTGTTTCCTTCAACTGAGAAAAATCTCTAAACTTGGGAAAATGTTGTCGGAACATGATCTGGATCTTATAATCCATGTGTTTGTGTCTTCTTGCCTTGACTATTGTAACAGTTTGTTTTCTTAACAAGAAGGATGTGTCTCGTCTGCAGTTGATTCAGAACTCTGCAGCCAGAATTCTGAGCCGCTCTAGTAGAAGAACTCACATTTCTCCTTCAAACTCTTCACTGGCTTCCAGTTTCTTTCAGGATCATTTTAAAATTCTGGTTCTTACTTTCAGATCTATTCATGGTCAGACCTTCCATCAGCGACCTGATCCAGACTTACACCCCAGCATCTTAAGACGTTTTTTGGCTCAACGATTGGAAAACATTCTCCCCACCGTCATTTCTGAAGACCAAACTGGTTTTATCAAAAACAGACACTCCTATTTCAACACACGCAAACTATTTAACATACTGTACTCCCACTCTGTCGCTGATACTGAATGCATTCTCTCCCTGGATGCAGAAAAGGCATTCGACCGTGTGGAATGGCAGTATCTATTCAAAATATTGGGAAGGTTTGGATTTGGTCCAACTATTATTTCCTGGATAAAATGACTTTATACAAGTCCCACCGCCTCAATTCTAACCAACACACAGAGATCTAAACCCTTCAATCTCAAACGAGGAACTAGACAAGGCTGCCCTTTAAGCCCCTTGTTATTTGATCTGGCAATAGAACCACTAGCTATAGCTTTGTGTAGCTGCAGTAATATCACAGGTATAAGTAGGAATGGCGTCGAACACAAGCTCTCCCTTTACGCAGATGACCTTCTGCTTTACCTATCAGACTCGAACTCGTCCATACCCTCATTGCTGTCACTTCTAACCCAGTTCGGAAGCTTGTCAGGTTACAAACTCAACTTGCACAAAAGTGAACTTCTCCCTATTAACGGAGAGCAAACTATCACATGCAATCTCCCCTTCAAAATAGTCAACAATCATTTTACATATCTTGGCGTAAAAATCACAAGGAAACATAAGCACCTTTTTGAACAGAACATAATGAAACTATTAAATCAGGTAAAACAACAATTCGCACACTGGTCCCCCTTATCCACATCCCTGATCGGCAGAATAAACTCAATAAAAATGAATATTCTCCCCAAGTTCCTTTATCTTTTCCAAGCCTTGCCAGTATTTATACCAAAACACTTCTTTAACATGTTAGATTCTGTCATCTCATCATACATATGGAAGGGTAAACCACCAAGAATAGGCAAAGTCCACCTTCAGAAATCCAAACATAATGGGGGCATGGGGTTACCAAATTTTCTGTTCTACTATTGGGCTGCTAATCTTCGTTGTATAACACATCTATTACACTATAGGGACAAAACGAACTGCCCCATGTGGGTTCAAATGGAGATAAACTCTGCCAAAGATATTTCCTTACCCGCCTTACTGACATCAGCTCTCCCGCTCCCTCCGAGCAAAATATCTGACAATACAACCGTCTGTCACACGGTAAGAATATGGCGTCAATTCAGGAAATTCTTTCAATTACACAGCTTTTCCCTATCTGGCACAATTACAGATAACCATAACTTTCAGCCCTCCATCTTGGATAAGGCTTATCAAGAATGGAATAGAAAGGGCCTTCATAAATTCAAGAATCTTTTCATCGACAACACTTTCAGCACCTTTGAGCAACTATCTAAAAAATATAACCTTCCCAAATCACATCTCTTTCGATACTTCCAAATTAGACATTTTCTGAAATCAGCAATTCCAAACTTTCCAAGTAAACCGGAAATGAATTTGATGGATGAGGTGTTGGACCTTCAACCCTCATCTAAACACCTTACATCTGTAATTTATGACAAACTGTTGGCCACGAGACAAACAATGAAGCATGCCTGGGAACAGGACCTAAACATCTCTCTACCCGACGAAAAATGGAGGAACATTCTGTTGCTTGTCAATAAGACGTCCTTCTGCGCTCGTCATTGCCTGTTGCTGAGTCCACATGTCCAAAGCCAGGCTCTCCCAAAGTGATCCAAGCTTAAGCCCACTGTGTAACAGGTGTGGAGGGGCAGAGGGCACTCTCATCCACATGTTCTGGTCATGCCCACATCTGGAGGTATTTTGGAGGAGTGTGTTTCAAACTTTATCTACAGTGACGAAGAGGAACGTTGAGCCTGACCCTCTCTTATCTCTCTTTGGAACCACTGGTGAAGATTGTGAAAGTCTTAGCTCAGCCACGAGTAGGACTTTCTCCTTTACTCTCCTTCTTGCTCGCCTTGCTATCCTGTTGAGATGGAAGGATGCTGCCCCCCCCCACCATGTCTCAATGGTTGAATGATGGGATGTCATGTTTGAGTATTGAAAACATTCGTATGTCAGTATTTTCAAAAACAAAGTTCAATAATGTCTGGTGACCTTTCATTTCATTCTTTCACTCCTTAAAGTCTCTTTGAAGACTTCAGGACCTTTTTTCGACGTGTCGATGAACAACATGACTGTGTTTCTGTTTCTGCTCTTTCCTGTGTTTATGTGTTTTGTCGTGTGAAGCCTGACCAGCTCATGATACCCAGACTTCGTAGAGCTCCGATGTTCTTTTGTTACAGCGTAGTGTGGACTGTTGGCCTGAGAGAGGGTGGGCGGGACTGGTTTTATAAGTGGGTTTTGTTTTGTAAATTGTATTTTATTTATTTTATTTTATTTGTTTTTTACTGTTTGGGTCTTGTAATTGTATTGCTTTGTTATTATTATTATTTTATTTTATTTTATTTGCTACTTTCCTTTGGTTATATGTTTTGTCTGTATCTATTTTTTTATTTTTTATTTGCAAGGCTGACTATGTCTGAACATTCTGAACTAAACTAAACAGTGTTTATATTGTGTTTGCATCTCCAATTTTGTTATCCTTTGAACAAAAATCAATAAAAATACTTTGTTAAAAAAAAACCTTACTTTTGGATAAAGCCTATAATTAAGACTGACTCTGGATCTTTCTGTTATCTTAGCCTCTTGAGGCTTAGATTGCTGGAGGAGTTTTAGACACAGAACTCTGTATATCCTTCTTTTCTGCATTACATTCATCACCTGTTGAAACACTTTTCATTTCTCTCCCAGAACCTCAGGGCTCCACCTCCAGAGCTGCTGCTGATCCTGGACCTCTTCTCTCCTCTTTTTTCTCACTATATCCTCCCTCACTCTTCTCTTTATCCATCTGTCCACCCCCCCATCCTTCCTCCGAGCCGGTCACAGCAGTAGGCCGTCAACAATGAGTCTGGTTCTGCTCCAGGTTTCTTCTAAAAGGATTTTTTTTTCTTTTTTTAATTTACTCATTATTGAGTTGATCTGTTTTTCTTTCTCCACTATAGTCGGACTTCAACTGTAAAGTGTCTTGACTTTGTTACGATAAGACACTTGAAATAAAATGGAACTGAATTGAAATATAGTGCATTTTAAACTACTTTTAAATTCATTATTGGAGTATATGATGCAATTAATAGTGGGAAATAATTAGATTAATGGTGATTAAAACATTGAATTGTCCACCAGCAGTTTGAAAGGGATTTTGACATTTTTAGTTACACAACACAATACGTTAAAATGCATTAGAAATAGAAAAATAACGTTGCAGATCCAACAAACTAGTGGCCCAGTCTT
This sequence comes from Callionymus lyra, assembly GCF_982586985.1. NCBI lineage: Eukaryota > Metazoa > Chordata > Actinopteri > Syngnathiformes > Callionymidae > Callionymus > Callionymus lyra. Next base: position 25,805,483 of record NC_141825.1, on the reverse strand, counting down.
GACAATAATCTAATCTTTATTATCCAAAATAAAGGTCCTTCAAGACTAAATGGACTGATCGGAAAATTTGAAAACAGTGATGATGACTAACAATTACACACTTAACTGTCGACAAGTGGCTTTTTACATTTTGACGCCTCTGGGTCAAAGTGAACGACCTCCTGGCATCTATTTTCTTCTCCCTAAACCAGTTTGTAACACACATGGTTATACTTGATGTAGATCTTTGGATTGAAATGATGGCGACGACAAGTCTCTCGACAACTAAAGCTCAACGTAAGAAATAATAAACTCAAATGATGCTGGATCGTGAACTCACATTACAACTAAAACTATTCATCTATGCATCTGCTGCTCCAGCCCTGTGTTGCTCAGAGTTTCGTTGAGTGTTGTGTTGAGTGTTGTGTTGAGTGTTGTGTGTTGTGTTGAGTGTTGTGTGTTGTGTGTTGTGTGTTGTGTTGAGTGTTGTGTGTTGTGTTGTGTTGTGTTGTGTGTTGTGTTGAGTGTTGTGTGTTGTGTGTTGTGTTGAGTGTTGTGTGTTGTGTGTTGTGTTGTGTGTTGTGTGTTGTGTTGAGTGTTGTGTGTTGTGTTGAGTGTTGTGTGTTGTGTTGTGTGTTGTGTGTTGTGTGTTGTGTGTTGTGTGTTGTGCGTTGTGCGTTGTGTGTTGTGTTGAGTGTTGTGTGTTGTGTTGAGTTTTGAATGTTGAGTGTTGTGTTGAGTGTTGAGTGTTGAGTGTTGAGTGTTGTGTTGAGTGTTGAGTGTTGAGTGTTGTGTTGAGTGTTGTGTGTTGAGTGTTGAGTGTTGAGTGTTGAGTGTTGAGTGTTGAGTGTTGAGTGTTGAGTGTTGAGTGTTGAGTGTTGAGTGTTGAGTGTTGTGTTGTGTTGAGTGTTGAGTGTTGTGTTGAGTGTTGTGTTGAGTGTTGTGTTGAGTGTTGTGTTGAGTGTTGTGTGTTGTGTTGTGTGTTGTGTGTTGTGTGTTGTGTGTTGTGTGTTGTGTGTTGTGTGTTGTGTGTTGTGTGTTGTGTGTTGTGTGTTGTGTGTTGTGTGTTGTGTGTTGTGTTGAGTGTTGAGTGTTGTGTTGAGTGTTTTGTGTTGTGTTGTGTGTTGTGTTGAGTGTTGTGTGTTGTGTTGAGTGTTGTGTTGAGTGTTGTGTGTTGTGTTGTGTGTTGTGTTGAGTTTTGTGTGTTGTGTTGTGTGTTGTGTTTCATGCCACTTTCTTTGCCAGACACACCAGAGCTCGTAAAAATGAATGAGTTCCGCTTCGTGTTCCCAAAAAACCCCACAGATGTGACTTATTTTCATTCTCAACGTTATACGAAGCCAACCTCACCGGCTTTAATGGCGAGATAAAGAGGGATTTTCTCCTTCCTTTGATTATCGATGCGGTTGTTCTCGACGCCACATCTGCTTGTTTTCACTTCTCCTCGCACTGATTGTAAAAGTCACCTCAGGCCTTCTCTAAAAACTTCTCTCCTCACACAAATTTGACGTGTCGTCGCCTTCATAGAAAAACCTGCGAACACAGACGCAGGGATTAGTAATGGTGATGGAACACATTAGTGGAAAATAAAAGGGTACAAACGTAAAAAAAAACTGATACTCCAGGTGCGAAAGAATTGCCATTAAAAAGAAGATTCGCCTTTAATTTTTGCATTAAGATCGACAGGAAATAAATGGAGGCTTTAATCTGGAATAGGTTTATTAAGGGTTGTTTATACGTCAATAGAATTCCTTTGATCCTGTGACACACATCGAGGAAAAGATCCTCCGGACGAACCACAGGTTAGCAAGAGGCACCGTTTGAGTCAAACTCATTTAGTCTAATCATAGTCGGCATCTGTGGTCATGCAGACGGTTTGATCCCAGCCTGATCAAATACCTCCATGATTCCCAAATACTTTCTTCCTGTGACCTCAGACGTTAACTGCATTATGACATTAGGAGAATTGAATTATTGCACATGACCTTTCATGCATTAGGTATTTAGAATTAAAGCATATCCGGGTAGTTTTGTGTACCTTAATATTTTTGTACTACAATAACTAGTGATGACACATCAACTTAAAACTAGTTGAATGACTCGTATACTGTGACTTGAGGTGTTTTGTGTGATTTTTATTTTCACTGTAAAAGTTCTTGATGGTTTGAACATGTTACATATCTACTGGTTGATGTGAATTACTGTAGAAAAACAAAGTTAAAGTTATGTTATTTACAAACAAAAACAAAGTTAAAGTTATGTTATTAACAAACAAAAACCAAGTTAAAGTGATGTTATTTACAAACAAAAACAAAGTTAAAGTGATGTTATTTACAAACAAAAACAAAGTTAAAGTGATGTTATTTACAAACAAAAACAAAGTTAAAGTTATGTTATTTACAAACAAAAACAAAGTTAAAGTGATGTTATTTACAAACAAAAACAAAGTTAAAGTTATGTTATTTACAAACAAAAACAAAGTTAAAGTTATGTTATTTACAAACAAAAACAAAGTTAAAGTGATGTTATTTACAAACAAAAACAAAGTTAAAGTTATATTATTTACAAACAAAAACAAAGTTAAAGTGATGTTATTTACAAACAAAAACAAAGTTTAAGTTATGTTATTTACAAACAAAAACAAAGTTAAAGTTATGTTATTAACTAACAAAAACAAAGTTAAAGTTATGTTATTAACTAACAAAAACAAAGTTAAAGTTATGTTATTTACAAACAAAAACAAAGTTAAAGTTATGTTATTTACAAACAAAAACAAAGTTAAAGTTATGTTATTTACAAACAAAAACAAAGTTAAAGTTATGTTATTTACAAACAAAAACAAAGTTAAAGTTATGTTATTTACAAACAAAAACAAAGTTAAAGTTATGTTATTAACTAACAAAAACAAAGTTAAAGTTATGTTATTAACTAACAAAAACAAAGTTAAAGTGATGTTATTAACTAACAAAAACAAAGTTAAAGTTATGTTATTTACAAACAAAAACAAAGTTAAAGTTATGTTATTAACTAACAAAAACAAAGTTAAAGTTATGTTATTAACTAACAAAAACAAAGTTAAAGTTATGTTATTTACAAACAAAAACAAAGTTAAAGTTATGTTATTTACAAACAAAGTTAAAGTTATGTTATTTACAAACAAAAACAAAGTTAAAGTGATGTTATTTACAAACAAAAACAAAGTTAAAGTTATGTTATTTACAAACAAAAACAAAGTTAAAGTTATGTTATTTACAAACAAAAACAAAGTTAAAGTTATGTTATTTACAAACAAAAACAAAGTTAAAGTTATGTTATTTACAAACAAAAACAAAGTTAAAGTGATGTTATTTACAAACAAAAACAAAGTTAAAGTGATGTTATTTACAAACAAAAACAAAGTTAAAGTGATGTTATTTACAAACAAAAACAAAGTTAAAGTTATGTTATTTACAAACAAAAACAAAGTTAAAGTGATGTTATTTACAAACAAAAACAAAGTTAAAGTGATGTTATTTACAAACAAAAACAAAGTTAAAGTTATGTTATTTACAAACAAAAACAAAGTTAAAGTTATGTTATTTACAAACAAAAACAAAGTTAAAGTTATGTTATTTACAAACAAAAACAAAGTTAAAGTGATGTTATTTACAAACAAAAACAAAGTTAAAGTGATGTTATTTACAAACAAAAACAAAGTTAAAGTTATGTTATTTTCAAAGCCGTCATATCATATTTCATTACAATGATTCATTACCTCATCAGTTTCATCCTTCATTCATCAATAAAGTCTGGAAACACAACATTCATCAACTGATACAAACCGGGACATGGAAACTTTTGCCACGTTTAGCAAGTGCTCATGGGAAATGCAGTCTCGAGTCGGGCTAAACACTACAACTGTAGTCCACTGGCGTCGCTCCACTTCAAATCGCATATAAACACTTTAAATGTATTTTATTTTCATTGTAAACAAATTTAGGAAAACAATTTTTTTTCACACAATCCAACAGTGGTGGAAGTAAGTAAGTAAGTAAGTAAGTAATATTTATTTATATAGTAGATCATCAAGCGCAAAGAGAGAGAAGATCGTTCCAAAGCTTAGGAGCAACAGCCTGAAAAGATTTCTCTCCTCTGGTCCTGAGCCGTGTGCGTGGAACCATCAGTAGATTCTGATCCACAGACCTCAGAGCCCGAGCTGGGGTGTAAGGCTGGATCAGATCACTGATGGAAGGTCTGACCATGAATAGATCTGAAAGTAAGAACCAGAATTTTAAAGTTGATCCTGAAAAGAAACAGGAAGCCAGTGAAGAGTTTTAAGGACCGGAGAAATGTGAGTTCTTCTACTAGAGCGGCTCAGAATTCTGGCTGCAGAGTTTAGTATGAACTGCAGGCGAAACACATCCTTCTTGTTAAGACATGAAAACAAACTGTTACAATAGTCCAGACGAGAAGAAACAAACACATGGATTATAAGATCCAGATCATGTTCAGACAACATTTTCCTAAGTTTAGAGATTTTTCTCAGTTGAAGGAAACAGTTTCTGGTCAGTTTTCTTCAGTGTTCAAACAAGAGACATGTCTTTATCAAATACAACACCCAGGTTTCTCAGGCTCAGTTTGACAGACTGACCTAAGTCACCCAAGTACTGACTCAACCCTGGAATCTTATCATCAGGAGCAATCACCAGTGTAAGTAGTCTGCAATGCAGCGTGCCAAAACACGTACTTAAACTAAAGCTAGAAGCAAATGAGTAAAAAAAACGAGAGAGAAATGAAGGATCGCTCGAGAGGTCAACATACCATAGATGGGACGATCTGACACAACGGACTAGAACATGGACTTTAAAGTCATCTATGCAAGAGTAGAAATTAGTTTCACGCCGCTATCATAAGCTGTGGAATGAACTGTGGGTGAAAAGACCGGAACAGGAGAGACAAATGAAATCATAATACAAACCCTAAATATGACAGATGTTTAGTACCCGTAGAGTACTTTATTGAAGGTGTACTTGTAGCACGTTCCAACTTGTTCATTTTCATGTAGCAACTATGGAAGTTAAGAGCCTTTAAGAACAGTTAGATTGACCGAATAGACTCCTAATACAACGTTGTTTTCCTCCCGTGATCACATTTGAATGTAGATCCCTGTGATATCTAGGTGTTAAAAAGAAGCAGCAATAATACAATTTTAAGTTAGTCTTTTTTTTTTTTTAACATTTCTTTGCAGGTCAATCATCTCTTTTTTATATCGGTAATCATTTCATATATTGATATGATTTGCGGTTATATATTGAGTTAATACATCTGTTTTGCTCGTAAAAGCGATTGAGTTTTCGTACATTAATTTGATGAATGTGAGCGAACGACGTCTTGACTCGTGAGGATAAAACTCTTCCTTCGACACATGAGCGAACGCACACATTCACAAGTGGTTTCAATAGCAGCTCAGTTAATGAGGCAAAGACACGAATGTATGTACGAGTAAATGATACCATGTGGTTCATCATAATACTGCCTTGCTGTACAAAACATAACCCGACGAGAGAGACGGTTCGATCTATTCCTATATCTATATCTATATATATATACATACATATATATATATATATATATATATATATATATATATATATATATATATATATATATGTATGTATATATCTATATCTATATATATATGCCTGCAGTTCATAAAAAACTTGCAGCGAGAATTTTGACCCGCTCTAGTAGAATAACTCACATTTCTCCGATCCTTAAAACTCTTCACTCTTTTAAAATTCAGATCTTCCATCAGTGATCTGATCCAGACTTACACCCCAGCTCGGGCTCTGAGGTCTGTGGATCAGAATCTACTGATGGTTCCTGAACTTCAGGACCAGAGGAGAGAAATCCTTCCAGACTGTTGCTCCTAAGCTTTGGAACCATCTCTGTGTTTGATGATCTACTGACTCCTTCAAGAAACATCTGTGTTTGATGATCTACTGACTCCTTCAAGAAACATCTGTGTTTGATGATCTACTGACTCCTTCAAGAAACATCTGTGTTTGATGATCTACTGACTCCTTCAAGAAACATCTGTGTTTGATGATCTACTGACTCCTTCAAGAAACATCTGTGTTTGATGATCTACTGACTCCTTCAAGAAACATCTGTGTTTGATGATCTACTGACTCCTTCAAGAAACATCTGTGTTTGATGATCTACTGACTCCTTCAAGAAACATCTGTGTTTGATGATCTACTGACTCCTTCAAGAAACATCTGTGTTTGATGATCTACTGACTCCTTCAAGAAACATCTGTGTTTGATGATCTACTGACTCCTTTAAGAAACATCTGTGTTTGATGATCTACTGACTCCTTCAAGAAACATCTGTGTTTGATGATCTACTGACTCCTTCAAGAAACATCTGTGTTTGATGATCTACTGACTCCTTCAAGAAACATCTGTGTTTGATGATCTACTGACTCCTTCAAGAAACATCTGTGTTTGATGATCTACTGACTCCTTCAAGAAACATCTGTGTTTGATGATCTACTGACTCCTTCAAGAAACATCTGTGTTTGATGATCTACTGACTCCTTCAAGAAACATCTCTGTGTTTGATGATCTACTGACTCCTTCAAGAAACATCTGTGTTTGATGATCTACTGACTCCTTCAAGAAACATCTGTGTTTGATGATCTACTGACTCCTTCAAGAAACATCTGTGTTTGATGATCTACTGACTCCTTCAAGAAACATCTGTGTTTGATGATCTACTGACTCCTTCAAGAAACATCTGTGTTTGATGATCTACTGACTCCTTCAAGAAACATCTGTGTTTGATGATCTACTGACTCCTTCAAGAAACATCTGTGTTTGATGATCTACTGACTCCTTCAAGAAACATCTGTGTTTGATGATCTACTGACTCCTTCAAGAAACATCTGTGTTTGATGATCTACTGACTCCTTCAAGAAACATCTGTGTTTGATGATCGACTGACTCCTTCAAGAAACATCTGTGTTTGATGATCTACTGACTCCTTCAAGAAACATCTGTGTTTGATGATCTACTGACTCCTTCAAGAAACATCTCAACACACTTTTATTTGAGCTTTTCCTTGATTTTCTGGACCTCCTGTTTTGTTATCAGTGTTATCTTGACCTTTAAAGTATATACTTTATTGAATATTGTTTTGATTGTTTAAGCGCTTTGTGACCCTGGTCTGGAAAAGCGCTATACAAATAAAAATTACTTACTTACTTACTATTGTTCTCCCGAATATTCGTCCTAATATTCAGATGAAGCAGTTTATCGTATCGTGAAACACCAGAGAGACCAGGACTCTATGGATGAGAATTAAGATCTTTCCATTCCAGGACCTGCTTTCAAGCCATTATGGCTGAAAAAACACTGTTTCCATAAGAAGCAAAGACTCAATGAGGCGGAAAAGAAATGACCATAAATCACTTAACGCAACATTAGCTCTGACGTTTGTTCAATATGTCAAGTTTTCAACAATTCAAAGAGTTTTTCTTGTCACTCCCTTCGACTGTATTTGTGAGGCTCTCCTGAGCCACTGTGAGGTCAAAGATTCTTGGGGAACCTTTTCTATAGTTTATGTTTTATTTTATTTTTGGTATTCATCACCCATATGAACAAAGTGTTTCTCTCCTACATGTTTTATTGGCCCTCAAATAAAATGTAAAGGAATAAATAGAATTTTGTTATTTAGCTTGTTAATATTATATGTTGTTATTTATCTTTTTTTGGTAACACTCGTGGCTCCTTCATGGCCCCTCACAACAGCCAAAAATGTGGCCCTTGAGGAAATGTCATCGACAGCGGTTTAAGCAGTACTATGTATATCCAGGTCATTGTTATAGATGTTGACTGGTATTTATCCAACAGTAAGTCAATAATGATGTAATGACTAGAGCAACACTGCAGTGTTAATGAGCTGCTTGGGGGAGTTCTGCCCACTCCTAAGTGTTCTTCCATCCCAATTCTATCATTCATTCATTTATCTTCTGCCGCTCCCTCCCTTCTGGGGGTCGCAGGGAGCCATTTTTTTTTTTATCCCGGGGGCAAGAGGCGGGGGACACCCTGGACAGGACACACATAGATTAGGACAATTTCCCAGAGGGACTAATCAACCTCTGTATTGTTTAGGACTGTGGGAAGAAACCGAAGTCACTGTGCCAATGCATCCTCAAATGAATTTAGATAAACCCCCAAAAATAAAAAAAAAGTAAAAGACAATGACATACATATCTATAGATATCTATATATCTATATATATACATATATTATGGAACAGTTCCTGCTGACTCGGCGTTTTGATGAGCTTCGTTTTTTATGTTTTTTCTTTCCAGTCATGCTATTTTTATTTGCAAAAATGACCGGTTGAATGTTTAAAAATACTAGCTGAAGTAATAGAGAACATAAAAAAAAGTATTAAAAAATGAAAAAAATGCAGATTAAAATAAGGACAAAAACATCTTGTGACTTTTTAGGCCCTAAATTGATTAATATTTGAGCCACAGAGCAATCATTTAGTTTGAAAACCTTCCTTGGAATGACATGAAGAAAACAATTATATTCATCGTAATGTTTCTTTTCGCTGTGAGTAACAGATCACAAAAGGCTTCATTTGAATCGTAATAAATACATTGAGAGAAGTTAAACAGGAAACACAACGACAAACCAGATTTCAGTTCTGTTCCATTGGTATAAAAGATGAATTTACTTTATAAAAGTGAGAGTATTTTTCATTTAATTTCATACGATTTGTGTTAATGTGATGCAGGCAGTTGTCTGGTAAATAGCATCTGTATAAAAAGACCACCTTAGTCTATCAAGTTCTCTGAATTCCTAACTCATAAATCCAAGTCAGGAAACCCCCCGGGGGGACCCACCATCCCCAGCCCCCTAGTCTAGTCGTACCCGTCGTATCGGCAGAACTTCTGCGGCCAAAACCAAAATCGACTCGCCATGATCAACGGCCTTGGGTTTGGCCATTTGTCCTCGCGTTCAGTCAACGGCTTCTTTAAAGAAAGGCGAGAAAACAAGAGGAATGCTTTAGCTTAATGATGAAAGTGAAGGGGGAAGCAGCCAAGCCGTGTCTCAGCAGGGGAGGACAAACAGCGTTGCTACGCGCCCTAAGAAATTCCCCACATGTCCGTCGTTACACGGTCGAGCGAGACGCTGGACATTTATCGAGGGAAAGATTTATTTGTATGTGAAATGTGGCGTAATCCACCGAATGTCCCATTGAATCGGGTCCCTGAGGGTCACGATATACAGTGATTGGACAGAACTGATTTATCACAACACAATCATCGTTCAGCGGCTGGCGTCGACCCAGAAACACACATCTCAACTACTTTAAAGGATATGTTGTTAAAAACAAAAAAAACAGGGTGTTTGTGAGAACAAGATTCCCTCTGGCGGTCAATTGACCCCCTTTAGTGGGAGTTCGTTATTCACATTCTTTTCATGTTTGTCATCAGGGTGCGGTCGCTAAGATGCCACGAATAATGGGTTCAGGAATTGCAAGAATGGAAACCGAAAGATAATTATTTAGGTTTGCTTGATGGCACTTCATTGCTACAACTTGAAAACCTTTTTGGAACTTTTTAGCAGGAATGTTCTTCTTGAAAGTGTCGGAAGGTAAGAGTTCTCGACCCCCGGGCCTGGTACCAGTCTTTGAGGCGTTCAGTTGACACCAGAAGGTTTTTTTATTTCTTATATACAGTTGAACTCAAGTGTTAAAATCATGATAAAGTTATCGAAAAGACACTTTACAGTATTGGTTATTACTGTCTGACCAGATGAGCCTCTGACTTTATCCACTGACTGTTCACGTGTCAAGAACTCTATTCCAGTGATATTAACATAAAAATGATCATTAAATTAAAGGGGAAAAAAAACAGTATTTTAAAACTCTGATGGCCAAAAAAAATTGTCCACAGATTTCGCCAATTCATCGTTTTGGTACGATGAGTTTTTCATGCACTTTTTTTTTTGCTAGTTAAACATTTGTTAATATTTTAAAGTAAGTCAGTGAAAATAAAGCAATTTAGGAATGTGTAGGAAAAAATAGACAAATATAAATAATACTAGTACTGATAGTGTAGTACCTGCTGTTGCCCTTGGAATACTTTTTTTTAAGATACAAACCCACAGAAAATAGTTAGTTAGTTTGTTTTGAGGAAAAGTGTAACTTTTGAGAAGATGTAACTAATAATGGGCTGATGAAGCTTCGTGAAACAGTGTCTTGTTGTTTAGAGGTCAGTAGGTGGCGCCATCAGTTAAAAAAAAAATGATGCTTCATTAGAACAGTTGTCTCTCTCTGAACTATTTTCCTTTCGTTTTGAACAAAGGAAAACAGTGCAGAGACCGCCATCTAGTGGACACTGAAAATAATGACACTGCTTCACGAAGCCTCGTCAGACCATCACTCGCTGTAACTTGTTTGATGCTTGAGCTCAGATTTAATTCAAACCGTCCCTGGAACGACACTAAGAAAATGGTCTTATTCACCATAAGCATCGGTTTAAATCCCTCCATAAGATTTCAACTGATGCTTGACACAGAATACGAAAGGCTTCTGCCTCAAGGTCTTCATTTGAGTAACGCATGAGTGTTAACGGCTCAGACTTAAATGTCGGAGCAGAGCTTTGAAAGTCGTCGATCGAGAAGTCGAAACTATTTCCAACAGAGTCGCAGACATGCATCGCCGGAGGAACAGATCGAGAGGCCGTGACCTTGTTTTTTCATCTGATCTAATGTTATCTAATGACTTTCTATCAATCGCAATGAAATCCCAACAAAAAAGACAGTTTTCAAAATACTTTTCATACAATTTTTTCTTTTTATTAATAAATAATAAACTTTGACTGGTGATGGATGTCGTTGGTTTATATCAACCAGTCAAACGTCTTGTAACTACTTAATTCAACCATATTTAACATGAAATACTTCACTAAAATGTACTTTTACTGCGCATGAGCTTAAATTAGGAAATGTTTTATAACGTCAGCTCTTGGCTCGGAGGAAGGAGTTAAAATATACATATACACTCTGACTGTAGTTCTGGTTACTTCCTCATTACTGACTCACTGTCTGATAAATACCAGTCGACATCTATAACAATTAAGAAAGAAACAATCACAGGTTTTATGTTCTCTCTCAGAATAATCTACAAATGCAATAATTACTATAATACTGCGTAGCCACAAATGATATACTTTGTATAATAGTAAAGTACTTTAATGAGTATTATTTGGTTCTTTTCTTTTTATACTTTAACAGGTTTTTGATTCATGTATGTTTTTCCAGGTTCTAAGAAGTCGTTTTTTTACAAGATTTATTTTTATTATTTCATTTATAATTAAATGATTATTATTGTTATTAAGATAATAATAATTATTATGACAATTGTTATTATTATTGACAATGGGAACCACTTTTTTTCATGAAGTCAAGCATCAGGCAGACAAAAGAAAAAATGGTAAAGTTATAAAAATGGTTTTAATGCAGATGGTGTTGATGAAGCTTCATGAAGCTTCTATTCAGAATCCACTAGATGTCGCTCTCTCTCCTCTTTGATCTATCGTCGTCAGCAACTATTCTGATGGAACTTTACATCATTTTTAAAAACAACCTACTGTTTGGTGAAGCTTCATCAACACTCACCATGAAATGGAAACATAAGAACCGGGAAGAAGTTCTGGTCGATCTCCTGCGGAAACTGTGTCTCGGTGTCATCGACCAATCGGACGATGGATGACAACATGGCCGACAATTAATGTCGACAAGAGACCGGAGGAGGCGCAGACGACGACGTTTGATGATTCAGGTTGTGAAGGTGGCATCGATTAAACCAATCAAACACCGGTGCTGTGTCTCAAATCGCATACTTCTCTTAGTATACTAGAAGTTAGTATCATCAGGATAGTGTACGTACTAACTAGTAACTAATCCTCCACAGATAGTATGTCTCAAATCACATACTTCTTAGTATACTAGAAGTTAGTATGCATCAGGATAGTGTACGTACTAACTAGTAACTAATCCTCCACAGATAGTATGTCTCAAATCAAACTCTGCTGCTACACACTAACAGGAAATGACGCGACAGCTTCTTCTTCTACTACTATTTAAGGATGATTTCAATCAGCTGTAGGAACACTATCGCCACCTGCTGGCAGCACGTTTTGCAAGTTTGGAAATAGAAATGAAGAAAAAATATGAGAATCGAAATATTCGCGAGATATTTAAGCTGGTATCAGCAGTGAAGACGTGTCATCCTTCTACTGCTGCTGAAAATACACCTGTAAGTATATGAATATATATATATATATATATATATATATATATATATATATATATATATATATATATATATATATATATGACGTAACTTCCGTTTCCAACGTCACTAAGATGGAGTCGTTTAGTGTAGAAAGTGTCCATCGATCCATACTCAGTTTTGTGTGTGTTTTAGTGACAATCTAGTGTGTATGGAGCACTACATTTACATACTAAGAATTGAGACGCACTTACGCACTAAAAATACTAACTTTGAGTACACAAGTATGTGATTTGAGACACAGCACCGGTCCTTCCTCTTCCTTCCTCCGTCCTGCTCGAGAGGCGACGCTTCCATCATCCCGGGATCAGTCATGATTCCACGGACGCATCACTGAGATTCATGGCTTTCCTCCTCATGATCCATGCGGGCTCCGATCCAATGAGGACTCGACTCCATTACATTAATCAAGGGGGAAAAAAACCCCATAAACAAGCGACTTCATCTTTGAATTTCCAGACGTGTGAAGGCGCTTTGAAGCCTCGGCAATAAACACCGACAGGATCCGACAGCGTTGTTCGGCAAATAAAACTTTAATTGATTTAAAGATCTCCGGTGACCCTGGACGGGGGTGAGAACATCGCGTCCCTTCCTTCCAGACGACTTCCTCGTCCAGCTCACCTGCCATGTGTCACGGGCCGGCGTCGGCGTCGACCTCGAGCACCTTGTTAAGCCTGGAAATTGTGTTGTGTTGATAACGGCTTCATGTGATCACGGGACAGACTGCTGGGCACCGACGCATGTTCTCTGGCATTTTAACCGAGATATTTCTCCGAGGCCTGGAGCACGAGACCGTTTGTCGTGGTCCTGGTGTGGGAGCTTCAGGGATCGTGTGAAACCTTCATGGTCACATGATATCCTGATTTCTTTATTTAATATCTTTATAATCGAGGCAATGAGCAACAGAACATCTGGAGACGAGAGACGGCAGATGTTCTGAAGATTAAAGCAGTGGCGGCGGCCGACCCATAGGGGGCGCTGGGGCGCCGCCCTCCCACTGATTTGGATGGACTTTACATTCGAACAGTATGGAGGTATTTGGATGTTTTTAAGTGTCTTTTTGGACGAAGATGAAGACAACTGATCATCAGTCGTTACATTAAAATGAACAAACATATTTGTCTATAACTCTTAAAAAGAACAGATTACTGTGAAAATAACTCTTAGTCGACATGAGGGCGAGTAGAAAATGGTTTAATTGTGGGTGAATTATCACTTTATGAGACAATTTAACAGAAAAAAGTGCAAGCGGAAAGGCAGCCAAGCAGAGTCTTAGCAGGGGATAAGATTATTTTTTTATTATTTAAAAGAATAAAATAACCCGCAACAGATGAAATCTGCGAAGTAATCAGCTTAATTTTTATTTTTTTTTACAATTATTATACATGTTTTAAGGCTGTAAAACCCCTAAACACACACTTTTATACACTTTTCTTAGACAGTCATTAACATTTTCTCACAGTTTCCTCTTGTTGAAAACGCTCCTCGATGCGGATTATTGTTGACGTGGAGAGACTGGAGACTCAACCTTCCCTCGATCCGCGTCCAATAGATAAAATATCCAGACAGTTATAGTTGTTCACACAGGACGCCGAACACAATGTGCGTTCATGTTGTGCGCTGTTAAAGAAAGCATGCAAAATTACATGGAAAAAAAATTGTTTTCAGTACTTCAGGTCACCTTGACCCAGAGACAACACAAGGGATACGTCATACACATTTGTTTTCAGTCCTTTGGGTCACCTTGACCCAGAGACAACACAAGGGGTACCTTGTACACATTTGTTTTCAGTCCTTCGTGTTACCTTGACCCAGAGACATCACAAGGGATAACTCGTACACATTTGTTTTCAGTCCTTCGTGTTACCTTGACCCAGAGACAACACAAGGGATACCTCGAACAAGTTTGTTTTCAGGAATTCGGGTCACCTTGACCCAGAGACAACACAAGGGATACCTCGTACACATTTGTTTTCAGTCCTTCGTGTTACCTTGACCCAGAGACAACACAAGGGATACCTCGAACAAGTTTGTTTTCAGGCATTCGGGTCACCTTGACCCAGAGACAACACAAGGGATACCTCGTACACATTTGTTTTCAGTCCTTCGTGTTACCTTGACCCAGAGACAACACAAGGGATACCTCGAACAAGTTTGTTTTCAGTCATTCGGGTCACCTTGACCCAGAGACAACACAAGGGATACCTCGTACACATTTGTTTTCAGTCCTTCGTGTTACCTTGACCCAGAGACATCACAAGGGATACCTCAACAAGTTTGTTTTCAGGCATTCGGGTCACCTTGACCCAGAGACAACACAAGGGATACCTCGAACAAGTTTGTTTTCAGGCATTCGGGTCACCTTGACCCAGAGACAACACAAGGGATACCTCAACAAGTTTGTTTTCAGGCATTCGGGTCACCTTGACCCAGAGACAACACAAGGGATACCTTGAACAAGTTTGTTTTCAGGCATTCGGGTCACCTTGACCCAGAGACAACACAAGGGATACCTCGAACAAGTTTGTTTTCAGGCATTCGGGTCACCTTGACCCAGAGACAACACAAGGGATACCTCGTACACATTTGTTTTCAGTCCTTCGGGTCACCTTGACCCAGAGACATCACAAGGGATAACTCGTACACATTTGTTTTCAGTCCTTCGGGTCATCTTGACCCAGAGACAACACAATGGAAACCTGGAACACATTTGACCCTGATGTAACACATGGGTTAAGACCCTTTAAGACCCCGTTAAGAAGGCTCAGTGGATTTAGTTGATTTTTTTACCTCAAAAACCCAAAATACTTTTGTGAGTCCAAGAAATAAATGAAGTTTAAATACAATTCATATACGATTTTAACTGAATTAAAAACACTGTTTGTGTTATTTTTACGTCGCATAAATGAATCAACATCTAAGGCTCGTAGAAAACTTCATTAAATACCCAATAAGTGTTTTCAAGAAACAACATAAAAAAGGAAATATCATTCAGAGTTGCTCTTCTTTGTACTCGCTTTTTCAAAAAACATGAAATATAACAAATACTCCACAAATGGAAGACATGACCCCGGCGTCCCGTCAGGTCTGCCCACTGGAAAAAAAACCTCCATCACGCGAGTGTGTGAAGTTTCTCACCCGGACCGTCCGGAGCCGATCACCTGGGTGGGGAACTGGACGCCCCCGAGCCCAGGGGTCAAGGGTCACATTTGCTATTTGCGAAACTTGAAAGCGCTTCACACCGACCCTTTTATCTGGCGGCCCCCGAAATAAAGTCTTGTTTGCCGGCGAGCCGTAATTCAGGGGGTCAAGAGTCGGGTAAACAAGCGGCTCCTGGACGACACTGGGGCGACTGTTCCGCGGTTGCCGTGAAACTGTGGAGCAGAAGCAACAGATGATCCTCGGACATCATATGAGGAGCGTCTGGACGACGAAACAGATCCTGCTTTGACGTAAGAAATACAGACGAGCTCACAAAACTTGGATCAAAGGAGGATTTTTTTTTCCTTTCAGCGCCGGCTCTTGGTCGCGATATATTCCTCGCTTGTCTGGATCAGGGAATCGAGTTAAGAGTTTAAGTCTGATAGAGTTAAAACTGAAATAGATTCTAAATCAAGGCGTTTAGTGTGTTTAAGTGTAAGATCGATTTAACTTGTTAAAGTTCTTGTTTAAAGACTCTTCACTTTTTCTTCCTTTTTTTTTTTTTTTGTTTGGCCCCTCGTGCGAAAACTGCCTCAAAACTCAATTAAAAGATCATTTAAAATGCTTTGTGGAGCAATACTACATAGCTACGTGGAGTAATACTTTGAAGCCTCGCGGAGTAATACTACAGAGCTTCGTCAAGTAGTACTACAGTGCCTCATGGAGTAATACTATGAAGCCTCATAGTGTAATCCTACAGAGCTTCACGGAGTAATACTAGGAAGCCACATGGAGTAATACTACAGAGCTTCGTGAAGTAGTACTACTGAGCCTCATGAAGTAATACTATGAAGCTTTGTGGAGCAATGCTACATAGCTACGTGGAGTAATACTTAGTTTCCTGATGGAGTAATAATATAGAGCTTTGTGGAGCAATGCTACATAGCTACAGTACGTGGAGTAATACTTAGTTTCCTGATGGAGTAATAATATAGAGCTTTGTGGAGCAATGCTACATAGCTACAGTACGTGGAGTAATACTTAGTTTCCTGATGGAGTAATAATATAGAGCTTTGTGGAGCAATGCTACATAGCTACAGTACGTGGAGTAATACTTAGTTTACTGATGGAGTAATAATATAGAGGTTTGTGGAGCAATGCTACATAGCTACAGTACGTGGAGTAATACTTAGTTTCCTGATGGAGTAATAATATATAGCAGGGGTCGGGAACCTATGGCTCGCGAGCGATTTCGGCTTTTCAGATAAAACATAAAATATTATCACTTGTTTCAGGGGTAGACAATACGTCGATCGCGAAGCTGTTGCGAGTAGATCGCGTGATTTAATAAAATATGATATAAGAAAATAGTAAAGAGAGCTCTGATTGGCTGCTGTGCATATTAATCAAATGGTTATTGTGCTGATTGGTTGAAAATTTGATTGACATGCACAGCAGCCAATCAGAGCTCCCGCCTCTTCCACTGAACGCACGGAAAATATCATATGAATCGAGAAAAAAAAGAGCAAAACGTGCGTCATTTTACGCAATTCAGAAAAACGATATAGAATTATAAGCTTGTTTTTTTT
Source organism: Callionymus lyra (assembly GCF_982586985.1). NCBI lineage: Eukaryota > Metazoa > Chordata > Actinopteri > Syngnathiformes > Callionymidae > Callionymus > Callionymus lyra. The sequence goes on along the minus strand of NC_141825.1, from coordinate 25,788,414 downwards.
AAATAATATATCGAACAAAATAATGCGCGTTTGATCGCTTCAGGTTCTTCTCTAGAGTCACAGAAACATGACGTCAGGTCCATCAAAGTTAAGCTGCAGGTTTCAATGAAAGCAACAAATGCTGGTTTTCCTTTTGTGATCGCGGTCCTTAAAACACACTTGCATTAATACACCATCAGATGATGACTATTTGTAAATGACCTTTATCTCACGAATGTAATAAGAATACGCAGAAACACAAACACGTTAAACAGGTGCAGGTGAGACACATTCTAATGACGTCAGAGACGATCAGACAAAGCGATGATGATGTGAAGTTACTGATGAACAGTTTTATTCTCGTTAAACTTCATCTGAAATGTAATGAATCCACTTGTGTGATTCATATCAGACATGTTTAAAATTAACAAATATAAACTGTTAGTTTGAATTCATGTTTTCATTTGTTTTTGTTTTTTCATGATCACAGAAATGGAGAAATTTTAGTTTTGTGCTTCATTTAAATATGATGACATATTGAAATGGAGGCATGGAAAGGGATGAACCCGTCTGAATTCTTTGTTGATTTTGATGAACAAAGAAAAAGGGCTTGAATTCGTGTCAAGCACAGATTCTTACATCTGAATATTATTTATATGGCTCTCACTGAAATAAATTTCCAAATATTTTGCTTTCATGGCTCTCTGAGTCAAAAAGGTTCCCGACCCCTGATATAGAGCTTTGTGGAGCAATGCTACATAGCTACGTGGAGTAATACTTAGTATACTGATGGAGTAATAATATAGAGCTTTGTGGAGCAATGCTACATAGCTACGTGGAGTAATACTTAGTATACTGATGGAGTAATAATATAGAGCTTTGTGGAGCAATGCTACATAGCTACGTGGAGTAATACTTAGTATACTGATGGAGTAATAATATAGAGCTTTGTGGAGCAATGCTACATAGCTACGTGGAGTAATACTTAGTATACTGATGGAGTAATAATATAGAGCTTTGTGGAGCAATGCTACATAGCTACGTGGAGTAATACTTAGTATACTGATGGAGTAATAATATAGAGCTTTGTGGAGCAATGCTACATAGCTACGTGGAGTGATACTTAGTATACTGATGGAGTAATAATATAGAGCTTTGTGGAGCAATGCTACATAGCTACGTGGAGTAATACTTAGTATACTGATGGAGTAATAATATAGAGCTTTGTGGAGCAATGCTACATAGCTACGTGGAGTAATACTTAGTATACTGATGGAGTAATAATATAGAGCTTTGTGGAGCAATGCTACATAGCTACGTGGAGTAATACTTAGTATACTGATGGAGTAATAATATAGAGCTTTGTGGAGCAATGCTACATAGCTACGTGGAGTAATACTTAGTATACTGATGGAGTAATAATATAGAGCTTTGTGGAGCAATGCTACATAGCTACGTGGAGTGATACTTAGTATACTGATGGAGTAATAATATAGAGCTTTGTGGAGCAATGCTACATAGCTACGTGGAGTAATACTTAGTATACTGATGGAGTAATAATATAGAGCTTTGTGGAGCAATGCTACATAGCTACGTGGAGTAATACTTAGTATACTGATGGAGTAATAATATAGAGCTTTGTGGAGCAATGCTACATAGCTACGTGGAGTAATACTTAGTATACTGATGGAGTAATAATATAGAGCTTTGTGGAGCAATGCTACATAGCTACGTGGAGTGATACTTAGTATACTGATGGAGTAATAATATAGAGCTTTGTGGAGCAATGCTACATAGCTACGTGGAGTAATACTTAGTATACTGATGGAGTAATAATATAGAGCTTTGTGGAGCAATGCTACATAGCTACGTGGAGTAATACTTAGTATACTGATGGAGTAATAATATAGAGCTTTGTGGAGCAATGCTACATAGCTACGTGGAGTAATACTTAGTATACTGATGGAGTAATAATATAGAGCTTTGTGGAGCAATGCTACATAGCTACGTGGAGTGATACTTAGTATTCTGATGGAGTAATAATATAGAGCTTTGTGGAGCAATGCTACATAGCTACGTGGAGTAATACTTAGTATTCTGATGGAGTAATAATATAGAGCTTTGTGGAGCAATGCTACATAGCTACGTGGAGTGATACTTAGTATTCTGATGGAGTAATAATATAGAGCTTTGTGGAGCAATGCTACATAGCTACGTGGAGTAATACTTAGTATTCTGATGGAGTAATAATATAGAGCTTTGTGGAGCAATACAACGCAACTTCTTGAAGTAATACAAAGGAGCCTCATGGATTTATAGTACAAAGCCACGCAGAGTAATACTACAAAGCCTCGTGTTGTAATATTTTGAAGCCTCGTGGGGTAATACTACAGAGCTTCGTCAAGTAGTACTACAGAGCCTCATGAAGTAATACTACAGAGCTTCATGGAGTAATACTAGGAAGCCAAGTGGAGTAATACTACAGAGCTTTGTGGAGTAGTACTACTACTACTTTTTTTGGCCCCTCGTTAGAAAAATGCCTTAAAACTCAATTAAAAGAACGTTTTAAATGCTTTTAAATCACATATGTTGTGCTTTTGATTTTAAAATAAATGTAATATACAAAAAAAAATTAAATGTTATTTTAAGAATACAACTGTACTTTTTAAGTTAAGTTGATCTTTTGGCCCTCACAACGTGGCCCCTCAAACTGAATCGCCCCCGCCAATGTTCCAGTAAAACTGTTTTAATCAATATATGAGCTTCACTCGTAGCTATTTTAATAAACTAATACGATTAAGAGTTATTTCGTCATTTTCACATATTTACTCAAAATCTGTTTCTCTGAGTTAAAGAATCCACGACTTTGATGTTTAACACTTTTTTCTCCCTCTTTTCGTTTTGTCTGGTGTTGCATCACGTTCGCTGGTGATCGTTAGTCAACGTTTGATCTGCTCTGAACCGTCTTGACAGACGACAGATGTGCGAAGCAGATGTGGACACAAGTATGAGTAACAATACTACGTCCAGCAAGTATCATGAAGTCACTCAGAGTTGATTGACGTTAAAGTTCTGAAGTAGAAAGACAGAAGGATTGAATAGAAATTGAATTTGACGAGATGCAGACGGACAAGACCTGACAGACGATTGTAGAGAGAGTTTTTGAATCGTTAAAAACTACTCTTTTGCATATTTGGAATCAATTTCATTGTGTTTTTCAAATTTGTAGGATTTATTTTTTTCCTTCAGCCTTAAACTCTGTTGTCAAGCTACTAAAGTTAGGAACTGAGAGCTCATGACTGGTCCAGCTGGATTCTAGTGGAGGAATAATACGGAGCTTTGTGGAGTAATACTACAGAACCCCTAAGAGTATTACCAAAGAGCCTCGCAGGGTAATACTACAGAGCTTAGAGGAGTAATACTTAGTATCCTTGTAACGTAATAATTAAGAGCTAAGTGGAGCAAACCTAATACAACCTCTCAGAGTAATACTAGGGAGTCTGGCAAAGTCATACTACAGAGCCTTGTGGAGTAATACTACACAACATTGCTGAGTAATACTAAGGAGCATCATTGAGTAATACTACAGAGCCACGCAGGGTAATACTACAAAGCCTCGTAGTGTAATACTTTGAAGCCTTGTGGAGTAATACTACAGAGCTTCGTCAAGTAGTACTACAGAGCCTCATGGAGTAATACTATGAAGCCTCATAGAGTACTACTACAGAGCTTTGTGGAGTAGTACTACTGAGCCTCATGAAGTAATACTATGAAGCTTTGTGGAGCAATGCTTTATAGCCACGTGGAGTAATACTTAGTATCCTGATGGAGTAATAATTCTAGACCTTTGTGGAGCAATCTAACACAACCTCACCGAGTAATACTACAGAGCCTTATGGAGTAATACTACGAAGCCTCGTGGAGTAATACTACAGAGTTCCGTGGAGTAATACTAGTGCAGGCTTTTCCCTGATTTTCTGGAACTCCTGTGTTGTTCTCATATTTATCTTGACCTTTAAAGTATATATTTTATTTTATTGAGTATTGTTTTGATTGTTTAAGTGCTTTGTGACCCTGGTCTGGAAAAGTGCTCTATAAATACAAATTAGTTACTTACTTACTTACTTACTACAAAGTTTTGTGGAGTAATACTACAAAGCCTTGTGGAGTAATACTACAGAGTTCTGTGGAGTAATACCACAAAGCCTCCTGGAGTAATACTACAAAGCCTCATGGAGTAATACTACAAAGCCTTGTGGCGTAATCCTACGAAGCCTTGTGGAGTAATACTACAAAGCCTCATGGAGTAATACTACAAAGCCTTGTGGCGTAATCCTACGAAGCCTTGTGGAGTAATACTACAAAGCCTCATGGAGTAATACTACAAAGCCTTGTGGCGTAATCCTACGAAGCCTTGTGGAGTAATACTACAAAGCCTCATGGAGTAATACTACAAAGCCTTGTGGCGTAATCCTACGAAGCCTTGTGGAGTAATACTACAAAGCATTGTGGAGTAATACTACAAAGCCTCATGGAGTAATACTACAAAACCTCGTGGAGAAATACTACAGAGCATCACCTGAAGCTTGATCAACACATGACTCTTAAAAATGTCATGAATGAATGGACAGAAGTCGTGACGAAGATCTTCTATCAGATGGATCACAATGTGCCCAAACCCGTGCTTCACAGACAGGCTACGGAGTCACATGTCATTCATCTTGGTTTCCCCCCCGAAGCCACTTCTGTCCGTCAAACACACCAACCTTCAGGAACATCGTGACTCAAATCTTCTGTGAGCCCCGAAGGGAGATTTTTCTCGGCTGTCGACATTGAAATGCTTTATTCTTGTGGTGCAATCCCACTGTTGATAAAAAAGAGAGATTAAAGGGTTGATAACCAGGCTGAGGGCGGTTTCTACTCACAGGCTGTTGACTGATGCTCGAGCCTCCTTCAGGCAGCAGCACTAGATGCTACAAGTCCACATTCCAGACACTTCTGGCCTACATCGAGACCATAAACTCTTTTATCGTGTCGATATAAAGACTAGAAAATACCATCAATTCTAAATGGGAAAAAAGTTATTTTTCTTTTTTTTTGTTACAATTTATACCACATTCTATCTTCAGTTCTACCATGTACTCAGTATTCAGTAGCCAGACAAGGAGAGTCTGGATGGAACTTCCTTCCTGGAGTAATACTACTGAACATCGTGGAGTAATAATACTCAGCACTGTGGAGTACTACTACTCCGCACCATGGAGTAATACCATGGAGCCTCGTGAAGTAATTCTACGGAACATCGTGGAATTATACTACTCAGCATCGTGGAGTATTACTATTGGGTGTCATGGAGTAATATTATGGAGTCTTGTGTAGTTATACTACTTAGCACCGTGGAGTAATAATTTAGAGTCTTGTGAAGTAATTCTACTGAACATCGTGGAATTATACTACTCAGCATCGTGGAGAATAACTCCTGAGCGTCATGGAGTAATATTATGGAGTTTTGTGTAGTTATACTACTTAGCACCATGGAGTAATACTTTAGAGTCTCATGAAGTAATACTGCTGAGCATCGTGAAGTTATTATACTGATCATCGTGAGGTAGTACTACTGAGTATCATGGAGTATTATTACTAAAAATCATGGAGTAATATTATGGAGTCTCGTGTAATTATACTACTTAGCATAGTGGAGTAATACTTTAGAGTCTCATGAAGTAATACTGCTGAGCATTGTGAAGTTATTATACTGATCATCATGAGGTAGTACTACTGAGTATCATGGAGTATTACTACTAAAAATCATGGAGTAATATTATGGAGTCTTGTGTAGTTATACTACTTAGCATAGTGGAGTTATGCTACTGATCATCGTGAAGTAGTACTACTGAGCATGTGCAGTAATACTATAGAGTTTCGTGAAGTACTACTACTGAGCTTCGTGGAGTAATACTACAGAACCTTGTGGAGTAATACTTAGTATCCTTGTGGAGTGATAATACAGAGCTTCGTGAGGCTATATTACTGAGTATCGTGAAGGAATATCATTGAGTAGCGTGTATAATTTTTACAGATGATTTAATAATGTGTACCACATTAAACTGTCAGTGAATTCAACCAGAATGAATACATAAGGTGCACAGAAGTATTAAGTTAACTGTGAATAAATAAACTCGATGCAACAAGTCAACATTCCTGACAGTTTTGTGTTAAACACAAACTAGAAACGTTATCTAACTTGTCAATGTGAAGACAAAATAAAAACACAATATACTATCAATTCTAAACGTAAAAAAGTGCATACAAATGTATATTTCTACATGTCGTACCACATCCTTCCTTCAGTTCTATCATGTCTCCAGTAGCACGACAAGAACATGCTATCTGTCCATCCATCTGTCTTAATGGATGGAACTTTCCAAGAAGTTCAAGAAGCTCCTCTTGAGAAAGAAAAACACATAACGTTCGAGAGTCTGACATTTACTAGTTGCTTGAATAGTCAATTTAGTTCAAGTGATTCCAGCGTTCCATCAGCGTGAGAGAAACCTGTAGACGTAATTATGCTTAGGAGGAGGTAACTCTGACAAAAGGTGCCCTGGAGGAGATGAAGCATCCGAGCAGAGGATAGTTTGTGGCAGTTCGACAGTTGTGGCCTCTTTAGGAGACTGAAGCAAGAGGCTTTGAAAACGTTTAAGTCACAACATTTTTTAGTTTTTTTCTTTGTACTTCATCATCAAAGGAACTTAAAGTGATGGTTCACCTTAAATGCAAATTCATTTTTCTACTCTCCTCATGTCGACGAAGGGTTGGGATTATTTTCAGAGTAAAAATGTAACAAAAATGTTTGTTCATTTTAATGTAGCGACTGGAGCCCAGTTATCTTCGTCCAAAAGGACACTTAAAAACATTCAAATACTTCGATACTGCTCAACTGTAACGTCCCTCTTGTATCGAAGCATCGACGTGAGGAATTGTTCTGAAATAAATTAAACAAGTCTTAATTTTAGGCGTGTTTTTAGTGGAAGCTACAAGGCTAACTTGTGCAAGCTCCCTGACACAAATATGTAGCATGTTAGCTTTTAGCTTATGCTACAAACAAGATAAAAATATAGATTGTTTTGTTTGATAGAGCGCTTTGTGAACCTGGTCTGGAAAAGCGCTATATAAATAAATATTACTTACTTACTTACTTATTTTTATTTATTTTTATGTCGTGGATTCACTACAAGATGGACGATACAGGCGAGCAGTATGGAGGTATTTGGATGTTTTTTGAACTGTCTTTTTGGATGTAGAAAAGTGAGCCAGGGTCGCTACATTAGCATTAGCACGTTACATTTTGGCCTATACCTCCAAAAACGGAGGGAAAAAAACATTGAATGGAAAGAGACTTTAAGTATTTGAAAATATCTCCAAGATCTTAAATTGCAACAATAGAAGAGTTTTCTTTTTCTCCGAAAACAGCCGTTACATAAGTCCTTCTTAGTCCGTCCCTGTAGGTTCTCGTTCGCCGAGGTGACGGCGAGATTTGTTATTGGGAAGACCTTTGACCTCTCATCCGACGAGGTGGGAACTACTGACCCGCTCTCTGTGAATCTTCCTGATGGATTTGTACGGCGTGAACGTTGATCCCGGCTCCTCTCACTTCGCTCTGGTAAGATATATACTCACTCCTCCAACCAGGTGTTTGGAAGGGAAGACGTATGAGGAGAGAAAACTTCCAAAAAGACACATATTATACATAACTGACAGTCACGCACACAGAACTGTTTTTGAGAATTATTGCCTTTTTTAAAGCTACCGTGTAAGACGCTGCTTGGATGAGAGGTTAACATCTACGGAAAAGTTGTTTGTTAGTAAAGATGTTTCTAGACCAGGGTCACAAAGAACTTAAACAATAAAAAACAATAAACAGTTAAAATATATACTTTAAAAGATCAAGACACATAAGACAAACACATGAGTCTCAGAGAATCAAGGAAAAGCTCTCCTCTGGTCCGGAAGTTCAGGAACCATCAGTAGATTCTGATCCACAGACCTCAGAGCCCGAGCTGGGGTGTAAGTCTGGATCAGATCACTGATGTAAGGTCTGACCATGAATAGATCTGAAAGTAAGAACCAGCATTTAAAATTGATCCTGAAAGAAACTGGCAGCCAGTGAAGAGTTTGAAGGAGAAATGTGAGTTCTTCTACTAGAGCGGCTCAGAATTCTGGCTGCAGAGTTTTGTATGAACTGCAGGCGAAACACATCCTTCTGGTTAAGACACGAAAACAAACTGTTACAATAGTGTAAACGACACAAACACATGGATTATAAGATCCAGATCGTGTTGTGACATCATTTTCCGTAAATCTAGAGATTTTTCTCAGTTGGATGTGTCGATGAAGCTTCATGAAACAGTGTCATATTTTTTTTGTTGAGGTCAGAAGGTGGCGCCCTCGGTTCTGAGGTTTCAATAGAATCTATAGATTACAGAACAGAGAGAGACAGAAGAAGACAAAGAAGTTTCATGAAGTTTCGTCAACCGTTTAAACTACTGTTTGATGTGAAGTATTTATAATACTTGATCTTTCATAGATGGATGGAAATAAAAAGTTATCATATAAGTCATAAAAGGGTTCAGTTGTTCTTAGATCTAAAGAATTAAAATTGACATTCTAAGAACATTTCTACTAGTCTAGTGAAGCTTCGTGAACCTCAGTCTTTATTTAAAGCCCAAGCGCTGCTTTTTGGATTTTCGTTCCCTGGTTAAAACCTCACTTCGTTTTTTAAAAAAAAGAGGGCGCCCCCTGCTGAGCACTGATGGAGCTTCATGACGCGGCATCAACTCCTCAATCATTTACAAATAAAAATACTGAAACAACCCTCCAACACTTAAAAAAAAAACATCTCAAAAGTCGGATCACGGACATCAGTTTGATAAATAAATAAATAAATAAAGCTTTTAAAAGGATCCTGAAAAAAGTGTCAATAAAGATGTAATGAGCTCAAACTTTACACTTCGTGTTTTGAAGATAAAAAACAATAAATAAAACACACCCGGCAGTGACGACAAATAAAACAAGTGTATGATGAAGTGAGAAAAGAACAAACACTCTGGACTCGAGCCCACCCTGAAGAGCTCGACAAGACACTTGTTGGTTTTCGCCCGAAGATTTCCAGCCGAGTTCAAAAAACTTGACCTGGAAAGTTCATCAGCTCAGAGACACGTACCTTCGAGGAGAGTTTGTTTTCTAAAGACTCATCTGGACATAGTGTCGATATCGACTAATATTTATGGCCATCAGCTTCGCTCGGACAAAAAGAAAGTATTTATGGATATCAGGTCAAACACTTTCAACTCTGCCAGCGAGCGGATGATGGATGTTTGCTTGAATCACCGCCGCAGGAACATCCATCGCCCAGGGTCGGTGATGATGGAGTGTCTCGCTCCTGAGGTCCGAGGGTTTCTTATCTTGTTTTGGACTTTTAAAAAAATCACATGATTTAGGTTTGATATCTTTGGAGTCTATTCTCCGATACGATACCTTTTTCTTTCACAACACTGGCAGCAAGTTTCTGATTCTGATCACAACATAAACACGTTGAAATGTTGAGATCATTTATAAGTACCTTGGAGTGAACTCATTGAATCGTTGTCAGTTGAGCCTCTCAACTAGTAAGAAATGTATATTTGTAGAGCGCTTTTCTAGACCAGGGTCACAAAGCTCTTAAACAATCAAAACAATACTCAATAAAAGATATACTTAAAAGATCAAGACACAAACACAGTCTCAGAGAATCAAGGAAAACACAGATGTTTCTTGAAGTAAGTAAGTAAGTAAGTAATATATATTTATATAGCGCTTTTCGAGACCAGGGTCACAAAGCGCTTTAACAATCAAAACAATACTCAAAACAGTACATACTTCAAAGATCAAGACAACACCGAGAACAACACAGGAGTTCGAGAAATTCAAGGAAAAGCCTGAACAAATAGAAACGTCTTAAGATGTTTCTTAAAGGAGTCAGTAGATCCATCAAGCGCAAAGAGAGAGAAGATCGTTCCAAAGCTTAGGAGCAACAGCCTGAAAAGATTTCTCTCCTCTGGTCCTGAGCCGTGTGCGTGGAACCATCAGTAGATTCTGATCCACAGACCTCAGAGACCGAGCTGGGGTGTAAGGCTGGATCAGATCAGTGATGTAAGGAGGAGCCTGACCATGAATAGCTCTGAAAGTAAGAACCAGAATTTTAAAGTTGATCCTGAAAGAAACTGGAAGCCAGTGAAGAGTTTTAAGGACCGGAGAAATGTGAGTTCTTCTACTAGAGCAGGTCAGAATTCTGGCTGCAGAGTTCTGAATCAACTGCAGGCGAGACACATCCTTCTTGTTAAGACATGAAAACAAACTGTTACAATAGTCCAGACGAGAAGAAACAAACGCATGGATTACAAGATCCAGATCATGTTGTGACAGCATTTTCCTAAGTTTAGAGATTTTTCTCAGTTGAAGGAAACAGTTTCTGGTCAGTTTTCTTCAGTGTTGAACAAGAGACATGTCTTTATCAAATACAACACCCAGGTTTCTCAGGCTCAGTTTGACAGACTGACCTAAGTCACCCAAGTACTGACTCAACCCTGGAATCGTATCATCAGGAGCAATCACCAGAGTTTCAGTTTTGTCCACATTAAGCTGTAAAGTGTTTTCACTCATTGTTTGATTTCTAGCAAACAATTGACTAAGCTGTTCAGCCTTTGGGGCTCAGTTGGGTCAAAAGAGTCAGTAGATCATCAAACACAGATGTTTCTTGAAGGAGTCAGTAGATCATCAAACACAGATGTTTCTTGAAGGAGTCAGTAGATCATCAAACACAGATGTTTCTTGAAGGAGTCAGTAGATCATCAAACACAGATGTTTCTTGAAGGAGTCAGTAGATCATCAAACACAGAGATGTTTCTTGAAGGAGTCAGTAGATCATCAAACACAGATGTTTCTTGAAGGAGTCAGTAGATCATCAAACACAGATGTTTCTTGAAGGAGTCAGTAGATCATCAAACACAGATGTTTCTTGAAGGAGTCAGTAGATCATCAAACACAGAGATGTTTCTTGAAGGAGTCAGTAGATCATCAAACACAGAGATGGTTCCAAAGCTTAGGAGAAACAGTCTGGAAGGATTTCTCTCCTCTGGTCCAGAAGTTCAGGAACCATCAGTAGATTCTGATCCACAGACCTCAGAGCCCGAGCTGGGGTGTAAGTCTGGATCAGATCACTGATGGAAGGTCTGACCATGAATAGATCTGAAAGTAAGAACCAGAATTTTAAAATGATCCTGAAAGAAACTGGCAGCCAGTGAAGAGTTTGAAGGAGAAATGTGAGTTCTTCTACTAGAGCAGCCAGTGAAGAGTTTGAAGGAGAAATGTGAGTTCTTCTACTAGAGCAGCCAGTGAAGAGTTTGAAGGAGAAATGTGAGTTCTTCTACTAGAGCAGCCAGTGAAGAGTTTGAAGGAGAAATGTGAGTTCTTCTACTAGAGCGGCTCAGAATTCTGGCTGCAGAGTTTTGTATGAACTGCAGACGAGACACATCCTTCTTGTTTAGACTCAAAAACAAACTGTTACAATAGTCCAGACGAGAAGATACAAACGCATGGATAAGTTTGCCTGTAATGATTTTTTACGTCCAACAGGTGTCAGTATTCAGTATTGATACAGTATCAACAGTTATATACGTCTATATATTTTTCACCCAGAACATTTATTCTTTTAAAACCCCACATCATTTTAAACCGAGGGCGCCACCTACAGAGCTTTAAAATAATACGACACTGTTTCATGAAGCTTCATCGACACATCGGTACCTTTAGGTGCAACTTTGAACCAGAGCAGTTTTTGTGAACTACTTTCTTAATGGATTGTTTGCTCTTTGTCCAGTAAAGAGCCGTTTGAAGAAATGTAGGCCTTTTTGAGTGATTGAAAATATTTGTGTGGAGCTCGAGAGGTTTATAAATAGCAGGGTTGAAATTTTTTTTAATTTTTTTAAATCAAATTATTGGGATTAACAGAATGCAATGTTTAAATCGCAGAGGCTACAATCTAAAAACAAACACTTGCATCGACTCTACAGTAGGTGGCGGCAGAAACAAAAGCGAACAGAGACAACTTCTGTTTTTTCTTTTTATATGTATAAAAAGACCAGAAAATATATTGAAATATTCCATTAGTGTACGTTTTATTTCGATTATTAAACTCCAATTTACTTATAATTACTTGTTATATTATCCATTCTAGGTGTTTTGCATGCAGTGCCGTGTTTTTGACAGTTGAAAACGTAAAAAAATATCAATAATCAATATATATCTTTTTATTCACCATAATTTGCGAGCATGAAATCCAGGTTAGACTTTATTCAATCAAATGTTTGTTGGTCATTAAATGCCATGACGGTGTATGACCAACAAAATGTATTTAATAACGAAAAAGAAAATTGAAATATTGGTCAAAATAAGATTTGAATTAAAAATAAAGATTTCCCAAAATAGTTTACTCCTAAAAAACTGTTTAATTTCCAGGAATAAACAGCAACATTCTGATTTGAAAGTCTACACTGAGAAAAAAAATAATAAAAAAACAGGTTTTCAGATTCAAATCAACTTTATTGTAGGAATCTTCAACCGTTCCCGACAACAATCGACTGCATATGATAAAGAATTTTAAAAAACAGTATGTGTCGTCAAACAAGAATAAACAAGTGGCAAACACAACAGTGCGTTAAAAATATAAATAACAGTGGATACACGTGTGGTTATGATTATGTACTCGTTATGTTCGTCGGGGTTTAAATGAGAAGATCTTTTCGTACCGAAGCCACACATCGTTCTCAGCCGTAGAATCAGTGAAGTTATCCTTCCATCCCGATGGTCATGTGACATGAAGGTTATTTTAAGCTCCTCCCTTTTTATGTTGCGGCTTTAAAAATAGTCTCAAACCCTCAAACAAACGTGAGGATGGACTCGATCATTTCTTAAAAAGCTTCCCAATTTCCATTTGCGTGGGAATTTCTTTGGGGCGTCTTCGAGGAAGCGGCGCCTCGTGTCACTTCCTGCCTTTGTTACGGATACAATCATGGAGGACGACAAGAGCGGGACTCCAGTGATGAACAAGAATACATCGTGAAAATACATCTGATGCCGACCTGCACCCGGGGATGTGACGTCCAGACTCTTCCCTTCACGCCGTTATTGTTGAAACACAGAGCGTTTAAATAAAAGAAATGAAGGGTGTCTCTTAAAAGAAGAGTCTAAAAAAAGCAAGTGACGGTCAATCGCCGCTGAGGATTCGCTCGATCTCCTCCAGTCTTTTCAGGGCGGCTTCCCTCTTGTCTTCTATCTCTTTAATCTCCTTCGGGGCTTTAGTCCGTGGCTCGGTCCGACCCGTGGGTTGGTCGGAACCTTCCGGGCCTTCTGACGAGGAAGAGGATTTCCTTACATTCTTCTCTTCTTCTCCGCCGCCACCCTTCGCTTCGCTCTCGCTCCCTTCCTTTCTCGCCACTTCCTCCGCCCTCCTCGGCGCTTCCTCCGGGGCGTCGGGTCGAGCGGCGGCGGCGGCGGCGGCGCTCATGGCCGCCATCTTGCCGCGGACGATGCCGAGGTGGCGCCGCACGTACTCCTCGTTGGGCGCCAGGGCGAGCGTCTCCTCCAGGCAGCGCTCGGCCTGCGGCAGGTCGCGCTCCTCGAAGTAGACCACGCACAGGTTGTGCTTGCCCTGCACGTTGGTCGGGTCCATGCGCAGGATGTCCTCGAAGCAGGCCTTGGCGCCGCGCGTGTCCTTCTTGTGGTTCATGAGGATGTCGCCCTTGAGGATCAGGCCCTTGATGTGCTCCGGGTGGAAGCGCAGCAGCTCGTCCAGCACCGGCAGCGCGTCCGTCTCGCGCCGGGACTGCGAGTAGAGCAGCGCCAGGTTGAAGAGGGCGCTGCGGAAGCCCGACTGCAGGCCGATGGCCTTGCGCATCCAGCGCTCGGCGGCGGCGTTCTCGCTGGCGTCCATGGCCAGCATGCCCAGGTTGAAGTAGCCGTTGGCGTCGTCCGGCTCTTCCTCCACGTAGATCAGGAAGCGGCGGTTGGCCTCGGGCCAGAACTTTGGCTCACCTGGAGGAACACCAAAATGACACATTCTTAGAACCTTCTCTTCTGAGACACTTGATGTCACTGCTTTATAGTATATTACTTTGAATGAACAACATACTGAGCTCTACAACAAATTGGAATACTGTAGTAACAAGGATATATGTGTAGTATTGTCCAGTACTTGACTCTGGTGTTTTGATACTGTAGTAACAAGGATATATGTGTAGTATTGTTGAGTACTTGACTCTGGTGTTTTGATACTGTAGTAACAAGGATATATGTGTAGTATTGTCCAGTACTTGACTCTGGTGTTGTGATAGTGTAGTAACAAGTATATATGTGTAGTATTGTCCAGTACTTGACTCTGGTGTTGTGATAGTGTAGTAACAAGTATATATGTGTAGTATTGTCCAGTACTTGACTCTGGTGTTGTGATAGTGTAGTAACAAGTATATATGTGTAGTATTGTCCAGTACTTGACTCTGGTGTTGTGATAGTGTAGTAACAAGTATATATGTGTAGTATTGTCCAGTACTTGACTCTGGTGTTGTGATAGTGTAGTAACAAGTATATATGTGTAGTATTGTCCAGTACTTGACTCTGGTGTTTTGATACTGTAGTAACAAGGATATATGTGTAGTATTGTTGAGTACTTGACTCTGGTGTTTTGATACTGTAGTAACAAGGATATATGTGTAGTATTGTCCAGTACTTGACTCTGGTGTTGTGATAGTGTAGTAACAAGTATATATGTGTAGTATTGTCCAGTACTTGACTCTGGTGTTGTGATAGTGTAGTAACAAGTATATATGTGTAGTATTGTCCAGTACTTGACTCTGGTGTTGTGATAGTGTAGTAACAAGTATATATGTGTAGTATTGTCCAGTACTTGACTCTGGTGTTGTGATAGTGTAGTAACAAGTATATATGTGTAGTATTGTCCAGTACTTGACTCTGGTGTTGTGATAGTGTAGTAACAAGTATATATGTGTAGTATTGTCCAGTACTTGACTCTGGTGTTTTGATAGTGTAGTAACAAGTATATATGTGTAGTATTGTCCAGTACTTGACTCTGGTGTTTTGATAGTGAAGTAACAAGTATATATGTGTAGTATTGTCCAGTACTTGACTCTGGTGTTTTGATAGTGTAGTAACAAGTATATACGTGTAGTATTGTCCAGTACTTGACTCTGGTGTTTTGATAGTGTAGTAACAAGTATATATGTGTAGTATTGTCCAGTACTTGACTCTGGTGTTTTGATAGTGTAGTAACAAGTATATATGTGTAGTATTGTCCAGTACTTGACTCTGGTGTTGTGATAGTGTAGTAACAAGTATATATGTGTAGTATTGTCGAGTACTTGACTCTGGTGTTTTGATAGTGTAGTAACAAGTATATATGTGTAGTATTGTCCAGTACTTGACTCTGGTGTTGTGATAGTGTAACAAGTATATACGTGTAGTATTGTTGAGTACTTGACTCTGGTGTTGTGATAATGTAGTAACAAGTATATATGTGTAGTATTGTCGAGTACTTGACTCTGGTGTTGTGATAGTGTAGTAACAAGTATATATGTGTAGTATTGTCCAGTACTTGACTCTGGTGTTGTGATAATGTAGTAACAAGTATATATGTGTAGTATTGTCCAGTACTTGACTCTGGTGTTGTGATAGTGTAGTAACAAGTATATATGTGTAGTATTGTCCAGTACTTGACTCTGGTGTTGTGATAGTGTAGTAACAAGTATATATGTGTAGTATTGTCCAGTACTTGACTCTGGTGTTGTGATAGTGTAGTAACAAGTATATATGTGTAGTATTGTCCAGTACTTGACTCTGGTGTTGTGATAGTGTAGTAACAAGTATATATGTGTAGTATTGTCCAGTACTTGACTCTGGTGTTTTGATAGTGTAGTAACAAGTATATATGTGTAGTATTGTCCAGTACTTGACTCTGGTGTTTTGATAGTGTAGTAACAAGTATATACGTGTAGTATTGTCCAGTACTTGACTCTGGTGTTTTGATAGTGTAGTAACAAGTATATATGTGTAGTATTGTCCAGTACTTGACTCTGGTGTTTTGATAGTGTAGTAACAAGTATATATGTGTAGTATTGTCCAGTACTTGACTCTGGTGTTGTGATAGTGTAGTAACAAGTATATATGTGTAGTATTGTCGAGTACTTGACTCTGGTGTTTTGATAGTGTAGTAACAAGTATATATGTGTAGTATTGTCCAGTACTTGACTCTGGTGTTGTGATAGTGTAGTAACAAGTATATACGTGTAGTATTGTCCAGTACTTGACTCTGGTGTTTTGATAGTGTAGTAACAAGTATATATGTGTAGTATTGTCCAGTACTTGACTCTGGTGTTTTGATAGTGTAGTAACAAGTATATATGTGTAGTATTGTCCAGTACTTGACTCTGGTGTTGTGATAGTGTAGTAACAAGTATATATGTGTAGTATTGTCGAGTACTTGACTCTGGTGTTGTGATAGTGTAGTAACAAGTATATATGTGTAGTATTGTCCAGTACTTGACTCTGGTGTTGTAGTATTTACAGACCACATGACTCTTGACGAAGTCGTAACTACTTTCATTTGTTTTCAAACCAAAATATGTCCAAATCAGCTTTAAAAGCTGCTGGACTCACTGTATCCTCTTGTCCTCAGTCATCTCTGGAATACCGCAGGATTTCATAGTTTCTTTAGCTTTGTTAGTTTAATTGCGACACAAAAATAAAATATCGGCTAATCGATTCAGATCTAGTCTACACACGTTAGACAAGGAATGGAATTTTATTTTTTTTATTTTTTTTTCTTCAGCAGCAGGTAAAATATATAGTTTTTAATGAAGTTTTAATTCAACCACTGAGATTTTCTTGTACATAGTTCTGTTAACCATCCACTTCTATGGGGAAATGACTCATTAAACGTGTTACAACATCTTAATTACTTCAAGTGAGCATCAATTACTCTCCAACACTGTGATCGTCCTCCTGCAGCGAGTCGCTGTCACCTCCTCGTGAACCTCCTTGTGAACCTCCTCGTGAACCTCCTCGTGAACCTCCTCGTGAACCTCCTCGTGAACCTCCTCGTGAACCTCCTCGTGAACCTCCTCGTGAACCTCCTCGTGAACCTCCTCGTGAACCTCCTCGTGAACCTCCTCGTGAACCTCCTCCTCGTTCACCTCCTCCTCGTTCACCTCCTCGTTCACCTCCTCGTTCACCTCCTCGTTCACCTCCTCGTTCACCTCCTCGTGAACCTCCTCCTCGTGAACCTCCTTGTGAACCTCCTTGTGAACCTCCTCGTTCACCTCCTCCTCGTTCACCTCCTCGTGAACCTCCTCGTGAACCTCCTCGTTCACCTCCTCGTTCACCTCCTCGTTCACCTCCTTGTGAACCTCCTTGTGAACCTGCTCGTCAACTCACTCGTCAACTCACTCGTCAGCCCGGAGATTAGCGTCAACAAAAGATGTAGCGCTTAAGAGTGTTTATGCTAAAACGGTTTGAAGGAAAGCGGACGACACAACGGTGCCAAGGTTTTGACTGAGAAGTAATGAAGTACTTGTTACTTTTGTGTGAACAACGTTCAGCTCTAAAACCGAGTGATTAAGGGAAACATTCAAATAATAACGTCATACTCCATTGATCCCGTCGGAGAATCACAAGCTCGCGAATGTTCTTTCAACTACTGTAAACCAAAAGGGAATAAAAGATCGACTTCACGGCGAACGTGGGACGAGGCTGGAATTTGATGGCAAATATTAGAAGAAACATGTTTTCCTGAAGGTAAACACAAGAATCCAAACAAGTCCAGGTGTGAATGTAATGGATTAGAAGTTCTTTTCTTCAGTCACGGGAGCACTAAAGCTTGATGGAGTGAACTTCCAGGAATCTACCGTCCGAACACGCACTTGGTCTCAACTTTGACACCTGAAGCCTTTTATCCATCGGTCCTGGTCACCAACAATCCATCATCAACGTGGAGAAAAACTCCGCCAAGACATCACTTCGCTTTTAAACATGATGTGGAAACTGATTATTTCAATATGGTCGTTAATATAGTCATCGCGGAATCATCCGCGGATTAAACGCAAGGTGTTTTAAATCCATTCGACCCACTTTACGATGAGGAAACCATCGAATGGTTCCACTTTACATAATGAAGTTAAACATGAATAACAGTTTGTTTAAAATTGAAACAGGGGGAAATGAGAGTAATTGAATTCGGGGGGAAATAACTATAATGGAATTATTCAATCTTCGTGCCCTAAAGTAACACCTGGAACGTATGAAAGTTCGTCAAACGTCTACAGTTCACACGGACAAAAACCTGGATCACTTTTGAAGCAAGTGGATCGACGTGAATCAAGGCCTCGACACGACCTTATCAATCGCAACGATCGATTGCAGAACTTATTGAAGTTAAATAGAGGTCGATGGATCAGGAGGGAAGGTTGTCACAGGAAAAACACCAGGCCTGACAGGAAATAAAGTACATTTAAACTGTGTTCATGTACAAAATTGTCCAAGAAAATTATATTTAAATAAAAGGAAAAACCCATTTAATAGCTTAAATAGAGAGAAAACAGGGTTGCAACTAGAGTAATGCATTGGAAACAATATGTTGATACTTATATGGTGATACTGTAGAAACAATGATATATGTGTAGTATTGTCCAGTACTTGACTCTGGTGTTGTGACAGTGTAGTAACAAGTATATATGTGTAGTATTGTCCAGTACTTGACTCTGGTGTTGTGACAGTGTAGTAACAAGTATATATGTGTAGTATTGTCCAGTACTTGACTCTGGTGTTGTGACAGTGTAGTAACAAGTATATATGTGTAGTATTGTCGAGTACTTGACTCTGGTGTTGTGATAGTGTAGTAACAAGTATATATGTGTAGTATTGTCCAGTACTTGACTCTGGTGTTGTGATAGTGTAGTAACAAGTATATATGTGTAGTATTGTCCAGTACTTGACTCTGGTGTTGTGATAATGTAGTAACAAGTATATATGTGTAGTATTGTTGAGTACTTGACTCTGTGTTGTGATAATGTAGTAACAAGTATATATGTGTAGTATTGTCGAGTACTTGACTCTGGTGTTGTGATAGTGTAGTAACAAGTATATATGTGTAGTATTGTCCAGTACTTGACTCTGGTGTTGTGATAATGTAGTAACAAGTATATACGTGTAGTATTGTCCAGTACTTGACTCTGGTGTTGTGATCCTGTAGTAACAAGTATATATGTGTAGTATTGTCCAGTACTTGACTCTGGTGTTGTGATAGTGTAGTAACAAGTATATATGTGTAGTATTGTCCAGTACTTGACTCTGGTGTTGTAGTATTTATAGACCACAAGACTCTTGACGAAGTCGTAACTGCTTTCATTTGTTTTCACACCAAAATATGTCCAAACATCAGCTTTAAAAGCTTCTGGAGTCAATGTATCCTCTCGTCCTCAGTCACTGCCTGAATCTTGACGGATTTCATTGTTCCTTTAAACTTTATAGGGTGTAATGACTGCTGCCATCTAGCGGCCTGGAGTTTAAATGAACACTTTCTTGAACTGTAAACCAAAGGAAATGGAGAAACAAAATACAATTTAAAAGCCAAATTACAATAACTCAAGTTTACTTTGAAAGGCAACTAACGTGAAACTCTCCTGACTCGGAGGACTAGTAAGTCACTCATCTTGATCATGTTTTGAACTTGTTACCTTATTAAGTTTGTCTGAAATCTAGGCGAACTAGGGGTTACGGGATCATTATTACATGATAATGGCTTCACTCCTCCAGCTGTGATCAGGCTCTGTTTAATGCAATCATTAAAGTGGTTTTGTAAATCGAAACGGTATTGTGAAAAGAATATTTGTGATATAATCGCAATATTTATATTTTCTAACACCCCAAGTCAGAAGGAAAACTATAGCGGATGGTGGAAGAATGATGTGAAGCGGGCCATGACCTTAAAACCCTCGGAGCCGAGGCCAACTGTAGCTACAGTGACTCACGATTCCATAGGATCGTATTTTTCCCACCAAGTGAATTCTTAATACGTTCCTTTCTCTGCTTGATGGAAAACACAAGATGATATTTTTTAAATTCTTCTCATTCTTCTTACAGCAAGAGTTCCTATTGACAAGACCTTACATCCCTTTGGTGAGACGCCTTTTTATCGTTTTCTATTTTGTTAAACAACATCAAACAGCAGGACGAGCGGAGCAGACGTTCAATCAAATCCTGTCCGAGGATAAACTATCAACACGTCTGTAATGTACTCGAGTTGCATTTATCATTTGAACATGAGCTCTTTGGGAAAATACAACATAGAATTATGTTGTTCGGCCTCAATTCAACGCTTAATTTTCTGTAATCGAGTTACGAAAACACTAAATCTACTTTTAATGTTGCCCTGTTATCGACCACCCTCCAAGTCTTAAGCGCTAAACCCTCGTCTGTCGGTCGGTTGATATAGTGACCCATATAGATGTCAGGGTTGGAGATAACGGATTGAGATGATGGATGTCAACAGTGAGAGTAAAACTGATGTTGAAGGAAAGGAATTTGTTTGGTTTTTATTATTATTATGATAAATTAAGCCTCTAAGAAGGAAAAGACTTGTGCGTTTGTTCGGTGAATATGTATTTTGTTCTGCCCGTGACGTAGATTGTAAAATGAAAAGAAAATGGAAACCAACAAATAACTTCTGATGTTGACACCTTGGAGACAATCTGGCGATACGATACGCATCACAAATAATGTTAAATTATATTAACAATGAAGTGTTTTATCATCTCAAACAACCTGGAGCAACATGTAATACCCTGCATCTGTCAGTGTTTTAATCTTTTAACTTTAAACTTTGTTTTAAAGCTAGAATAAGTCCAAACATAAAAGCTGCTGGAGCCTGTGCTGTGTCTCAAATCACATACTAGCGTACTCAAAGTTAGTATTTTTAGTGCATAAGTGCGTCTTAATTCTTAGTATGCGAAATGTAGTGCTCCATACACACTAAATTGTCACTAAAACACACACAAAACTGAGTATGGATCGATGTACACTTTCTACACTAAACGACTCCATCTTAGTGACGTTGTAAACAGAAGTTACGTCATATATATATATATATATATATATATATATATATATATATAAACTTAGGTGTATTTTCAGCAGCAGTAGAAGGAAGACACGTCTTCGCTGCTGATACCGGCGTAATTATCTCGCAAATATTTCGTTTTTTATATTTTTTCTTTGTTTCTTCTTCCAAAACGTGCTGCCAGCAGGTGTCGCTTGTGTTCCTACAGCTGGTTGAAACCAGAAGAAGAAGCTGTCGCGTCATTTCCTGTTAGTGTGTAGCAGCAGAGTTTGATTTGAGACATACTATCTGTGGAGGATTAGTTACTAGTTAGTACGTACACTATCCTGATGATACTAACTTCTAGTATACTAAGAGAAGTATGTGATTTGAGACATACTATCTGTGGAGGATTAGTTACTAGTTAGTACGTACACTATCCTGATGCATACTAACTTCTAGTATACTAAGAGAAGTATGTGATTTGAGACACAGCTCTGATGTATCTTTTCCTTTTTTCACTCATTGCTGCCATTTCACCGGTTTTGTTGTTACTTTGGCACGAAGGAAATGAGGAATGTTGCCAACTAGTGGCCAGAGGTTTAACTGCAGCACACAAATGAATAAGCGCTGTGTATATTTGAGTGTTAATTGTAAAATTAAACTTTGAATGATTGTCTTTTGTACATGCACTATTGAAATATAAACCATAAAATAACTATTCACATTAAAATAAAATTATATTTCAATGTTAAAAATAATGCCATCGATTATCGATACAGTATTGGGGAATAAAAATATTGCGATATATCGATATTTTTTTACGCAGTTACGTTTGTAATCTACTCCAGACTTGACACCAAATGGCTCACCTGACTCCTGCATGAGAAGAGCCGAGTTAAAAAGCGCCAGCTTATGGCGAGGGTTGATCTCCAGGGCGTGGTTGAAGTTCTTCAAGGCCTCCGAGGGCGACTTCATCTCGATGTTGACTATGGCGAGGTTGTACCACAGGTCGGCGTTGGTCCGGTCCAGCTCCAGGGCCCGGAGGTAGGCGTCGCGGGCGTCGCTCAGCTTGTTCATTTTCAACAGAAGCTCGCCTCTGGAAGAAACCAGAGAAGGAAAAGTCAGGAGACGAATCCCGGGAGAAAATCCAGCACATTAACGACATAAACCGTCAACAGGAAATCCTTCGGCAGGAAATAAAAAGCGAGAAAAGTGCTGTGGAGTGGTGTGTGTGTGTGTGCATTAGTGTGTAGGTGGCAACAAGATCCGCTGAATTAAAAAGACTTCAAAAGGATCCACGATGAATAATACATCAATAAAAAACCTTGAGTTACCATCGTAAAAGCTTTGAACTAATATAATAAACTTTTATTCCTGTTATGGCTAATATGATCCAGATTGGGACGAGAAACTAATCTTTACTTTCACACGACGGCTTTTTTAAAAAATTTTAATTAAACCAACGATGAATCAGAGACTCACCAACTGTTAACATCATTTTTGAGACTTTATTCAAAACACATGTAAAGCTACGAAGTAACTGAAGTTCCTCCTCGATGCCTTTCCTCATACCTGCTTTAAACAAAGCTAAGTAAGTAAGTCATTTATATTTATAAACGCTTTTCCAGACCAGGGTCACAAAGCGTTTAAACATTCAAATCACGGCTCAGAAAGTAAGTAAGGTAAACTCTTCTGCTTCGATTGTACACGTTCAGACCACAAAACGCAAACTCTCACCCCCTGCTGAGACGCTGCTTGGCTGCCCTCCCGTCACCCTTAATCCTCCCTGAGCTCAGACGTATGGCATAGGTTGATTCAGATTACAATTGAAAAGTGTCCGCTGTGCACTCATATTTTTTTAGTGTGTACATCGAGGCTCCAATAACGGGAGGCGATTACCAAGTTTACATTTTATGTTTCAACATGGATCCCCCCCCCCTCGCTGTGATTTTGACAGCTACGCTGTGATTTCGACCGATGCGAGGCATTACATGTTTATTTTCTCGACAGCAGTCGAGCATGACTCAAGAATAACAGCTCGACCTCCTCGTCACTCACACTTCCGTCTCCATGTACAGGTCCTGTGATTCACACACTGCAGGGGAGCGCCCCCTCCAGTACAAAAACAGCAGAGAGAAGGTCGGCTCAGCTATTGCTAAGTCAACGAAATAACTGTAGTGCATCTTATTTGTTATTTACATCAATGAAATCCACGTTAACAACGAGAAAAATCACGATACAAATATAAAATTTGGTTGTCGATTAGAAAAAAGAAGAGGAAAACATCTTAAAAAAGACAAGATATAAATGTCCAAAGGGAAAAATTAAAAGGATTTACTGAATAGTCAAATTTACTGACTGTTAAAAACAATCAGTGAATTGCCTGGGACTCAAGTTGTAAACAAAACAAGACCAAATACATTTGTGTGTGGATTATTCAAAGCAGGGGGTCCGCAACCTTTTCGTACCACGATGCGGTTTAATGTCAAGATTATATTCACGGACCGACGTTCAGATGGATTGAAATACACAAACTTCTGGTTGTTACCATCCAGTCTATGTATATTTGATTATATGCTGACGATGGTGTTCTGTATGCAAGTAAGAAAGTTAGAAGGTTATTTCTAAAGATCTTTCTAGAACACGGAAGGATTTCTCTCCTCTGGTCCGGAAGTTCAGGAACCATCAGTAGATTCTGATCCACAGACCTCAGAGCCCGAGCTGGGGTGTAAGTCTGGATCAGATCACTGATGGAAGGTCTGACCATGAATAGTTTTGTAAAGTAAAAAGCAGAATTTAAAAATTGCCTATTTCTTTCAGGACCAGCCAGTGAAGAGATTTAAGGTTTGGACAAATGTGAGTTCTTCTACTAGAGCGGCTCAGAATTCTGGCTGCAGAGTTTTGTATGAACGGCGAGACACATCCTTCTTGTTTAGACACAAAATAAACTGTTACAATAGTGTAAACGACACAAACACATGGATTATAAGCTCCAGATCATGTTGTGACATCATGTTCCTAAGTTTAGAGATTTTTTTCAGTTGAAGCAGTTTGTGGTCAGTTTTCTTCAGGGTTGAACTAGAAACATGTCTTTGTCAAATACAACACCCAGGTTTCTCAGGCTCAGTTTGACAGACTGACCTAAATCACCCAAGTACTGACTCAACCCTGGAATGTTATCATCAGCAATAACCAAAGTTTCAGCTTTGTCCACATTTCGCTGCAAAGTGTAAAGTTATGTGTGTGTGTGTGCGTGTGTCTTGTGTCTAGCTTTAAGAGACAAATGTGTGAGTTTGTGTTTAAGCATTTGTCATATAGAAAGTTGTGTTTCTGAAAAGAAAGTTTGTGTTTTACTAATTTTCACCAATCAAGAGTCTCTAGTCACATGCTGGAAATAAAATAACTTTCCGACAGCAATAATCATCAAAACAGAAAAGATATAAATGCCTTGACCCGTCAGTGTGTGACTGATGAACGGGTACAAACTGTTGCAAGTCACCTTAGAGAAAGATGATTCTGGTTAGGACGTGACAAAAGGTCAATCTTGCCTGCTGATGTAGGCTTGTTTAAAGTCGGGCCTCATGCTGATGGCCTGTCGGTAGAGCTGGTCCGCCTCCTCCAAGCGGGAATCGTTTGCGCGGATCAGGTTGGCCAGGTTTATGTAAACGTTCAGATGGTTCGGGGCCACACGTGTTGCATACTTCTTTCCGGGAATTATCTGGTGATTTCGGGGAATCAAAGCACACAGTTAATTCTCCATGTTTCAACAGATTACTGCAGAACAATGCAAAGAAAACAAGGAGATTACATTTTCACGTTTCATTTCTTTCAAAGTTTTTTTTACTGTTTTACAAAAAAAAACAACCAACCACACAAGTCCATCAAACAAAACCACATGTATGCAGTTGCCAGACCTAAGAGTGAGGGAGGAAAGCAATGATTTGGGTCAAAAATGTAACAATATCGGTAAAAGCCGAACGGCTGTGAGTGCTGAGCACTTTCCTGAGACTAAAATGAATTACAGATTGATTGAGAAGTCGTACCGCTAAAATAAACAGCAAGACTTTCACAGCATTTATGATATAATTGATCGTGACAATCATGCTTTTCTTACTATAAGTGAGCATGCGATCGTTCTAGAAAATGCATTTGACCTTGCGTGTGCAGGCACAGTGCCACGCAGTTTATAAACAACGAGTTCTGACCAGCAGCCATCAGAGCTGAACGGGACACGTTCTGCAGTTCATGCAACAAGACGTGAGAGATTTAAATTATTTTGGTGGTTATCTATGGAGCGGATTCAAAACAAATGAACTCTGAAACATTTGTTTTTAAATGGAGCATGAAATGTTCCGATGAATGTTTTGAATAAATTCAAGAATTCCCAGACGGAATTCCGACGGCCGGAACACAGCGAGGTCTTTGGCTTTGGGATGAAAGAAATTATCATCGATATCCAGGCTATTAAAAATACATACGACTTGTTTTTTTTCCAACATAGAACGCTTGTAAAATAAAAAAAACATATATATATGCAGTGAACCAACTAATCACTATTTATTTTCTTTTTGACACCAGGGCTCTGTGGGTATATACCGAGCATTTCCAGATGTGTAAGTAGGAGCTTATGAAAGTCTGTGCCAGCTGCA
The DNA here is from genome assembly GCF_982586985.1 of Callionymus lyra. Taxonomy (NCBI): domain Eukaryota; kingdom Metazoa; phylum Chordata; class Actinopteri; order Syngnathiformes; family Callionymidae; genus Callionymus; species Callionymus lyra. Next base: position 25,762,587 of record NC_141825.1, on the reverse strand, counting down.
TTTAAACAAAGCTTGAAGCACTGTGTCTTGAAGTGAAAAACCAAACAACAAAGAACAACGGAGCTAATGATACCAAAGAACGCCAACTTTTTTTCTTAAATAAAACTTTGGCCACAGCTTCTCATTCAATGCTTTTTCATGATTATTTACATCATATTCTCACTGAATGCATCAACAATATGAATGAACAGATCCAGTATTATGTACTTCATAATAAAAGGGTGAAAAAACTGAACTGTTCTTATATTCTAGTTTCTTCAAAGTAGTATCACAACACCAGAGTCAAGTACTGGACAATACTACACATGCAGGTATATACTTGTTACTACACTATCACAACACCAGAGTCAAGTAATCGACAATACTACACATATATACACTTGTTACTACAGTATCACAACACCAGAGTCAAGTACTGGACAATACTACACATATATACACTTGTTACTACACTATCACAACACCAGAGTCAAGTAATCGACAATACTACACATATATACTTGTTACTACACTATCACAACACCAGAGTCAAGTAATCGACAATACTACACATATACACCCTTTCTCTCTGATGACTGATTTTTGACATTCTTTTGATGACACAGTCACCTGAAATGTATTTTACTTAACAGATGCTTCTTTATAGGGTTAGTTTTGGGATGGTTTGCCTTATTAATGGGGTTGAGAACATTAGTTGTGCTGTGCAGAAATGTATTTATGGAAAAGAACCAATCGGTAAAGTAAATAAGTAAAGAGAAATTAGTGGCCGAAATCAATGTCAGTCAATCGTAAAAATTGCAAAAACTTTGAATGAGCCCTGAAGGTGTAACAAATGCAGAGAAATATGTTCTTGGACGGTTTTGGGTTCTTGAACGCATCCTGCTGTGCTGTGACCTACAGCGATCAAACACCACGTTGAAGTCCTTCAGAAAATGAACTTGCTGCAAACTTTTTTGGGACACAATTTTAAACCAAAAGACAGAAAAACTCTCCGGTCTTATGAAGATGGCAGGACGAAGTTTTGAGCCAGAAGTCTTGTTAATAGGTTCCAAGTTCCTACTAATAGGGCATCTAGGCCACTCTGACATCGACTCGCTGCCCTGTCTCGACCAGAAGGTGTAGCAACTTGTTGGATTTATGTCATAGATCAAAGTATCGGACGCCTTTTTAATGGTCTTTGGTTCTTTGGGTCTTTTTCTCAGACCGATCACCAACTTTGTGGCCAGCAAAAATAACATTTACATTTTCCATATTTCCTACAAAAGGACTTCGTACAGGCTTGTCAGAAGTGTTGAAAACGTAAGCAAACAGTGTACATGATGGAGATTACCTGCGGCATGAGAGATTTTGCGACCAGGTAGGCTTCTTCTGCTTCTTTGGACTTGTTCAGATTCTTGTATGTTCGGCCGACATTCATGTGTGCGCCGATGTCATCTGTTCAAACGCAGCATTAGTATTCTCACGCATGACCATGACCTACATGACCTCTGACTCGTTTTAACACGTTTAAAAAATATATATTTTGTGAAAAAAATGTCTTTGCATACCTGGTTGTACATAAGTGGCCTGAAGAAAATACCGCAGAGCTTTTGCATAGTTGTTCTGGTTCTCCAGAGCGTGCCCGACGTTATTCCACAACTTGGCGTTGTTCTTGTTCACCTGCAGCGATAGACGGCGGCGATCAATCATCGACGCGTCACCAGACTTGGAAACGCGAAACCCATCACCTTACCTTGAGTGCAGAGGTGAACAAAGTGTACTCGGACTCCCAATCCCAGTTCCTGTTGAACGTTTTCACCGAGTGAGTGGTGAGCAGCACCCCGATCATCAGCCACGAAACCTTCCGCAGGTAACTGCACACGAGAAAACGTCATCACCAATCAATACCATTATAAAACAAGAGTATAGAAGATCAGACCATATGACTCAATGATCTTCTAAAAATAAATTGTGCAGAAGAAAAGAGTGATATTATCGACGCGTAAACTTCTGAAGTACTTACCCTTTACGAGAAATGATCTTAAATCCATGAGCAACCAAAACACAGAAGCCCATACTCGGAACATAAAGGACCCTCTCGGCCACAACGAAACCAACCGGGAAAAAAAGGTTGGACGCAGGAATAAAGGGCAGGACGATTAACGACAGTGCCTGAAAGAGAAAGTTGATATTATTGATCATATTATATATATATATATATATATATATAGAATGAGTGCACAAATGCTCCTTCCCAGGTGCAAAACAAATAGACTCAAGGACTCATTAATTCCTCGAGCTATTAAGTTGTAAAATTCGGAGTTCGGGGCAGGAGTGGAGTAAAAGGATCTTGATGTTCTGTTCTAGGTTAGTCTTTGTATCCTTTGCCTTTGTTATTTTTCTTTGATCTATGTTCTTTATCTTTAGACTTAGATTGTATCATCTTGTTCCTTCTCTTTATTTCTCTATGTTCTTGTTCTTATTTTATTTTTATTTATGAAAAATTGCTGTATTTTCTGTGGCTAATTGGAAAAAACAATTTCCCGAAGGAGACCTCCTGAGGATCAATAAAGTTCTACCTTTATTGAATATTGTTTTGATTGTTTAAGCGCTTTGTGACCCTGGTCTGGAAAAGCGCTATACAAATAAAAATTACTTACTTACTTACCTTACCTAACCTATTGATTCTATTGGAACTCTAATTAAAAAAAAAGAATCCTATGTTTCTAAATGGGAATCATTGTATACAAAATACTATGAAAACAATAAAAATCACATGTACAGAATGTGTAACCATTTGTGTTTACCTGGATTATGAAGTAGATATTTACTCACCATTAGGACCGTCTTGGCAGACATGTGCCTGTTGAGGAGGCTGTGATACGCCAACAGCCCTAGGAAAAGATAAAAGAAGACGGTGGCGACGTTCCGGTGGTCGAGGGGCGACTCCACCAGAGGGATGGTGCCCATGGTCCAGTCGCAGCACAGTTCTGAGGGGTTCAGCAGAAGCCATGCGTTCACCGGGAGTAGAAAGTTGAACGTCAGCTGTCTGGCCGGCGAGGGGCTGACGGCAGCAGGGTTGTCAAATCTGCAGGGAATAATAGAAAACACGAGTGAGTGTGATGGACTCGTTTCACGAGAGAGCGCCACCTGCTGATCTGTAAAAAACATGACACTGCTTCATGAAGCTTCATCAGAATTTCACCACCTCTCCGGGTTAAGTTTATCGATTTCATAAATTACGTATTTTCGTCACTTACACGGAAAGTCAACTCAATACATACACATTCACACCCACTTAAACTAAAAAATAATTGGTGGCAGTAGGCCGTGAGCTGCTGCGTCATCGGATCAAACCTCCGTCACAAACACTGACCAATATACAAATTAAAAAATTAAAACAACTATCCTTGGAATTGTGTTATGTAAATATATTCTTTGGTGGTGGCAGTACAGAACAAAATAATTAAATACAATGGATAGTACAACTCTCAAAATAGTTGTAATACAAGTGTCTTAACCAATCATAACACACGATAAGCTCCCACCGACAAGTGTGAGTTACAATAAGTAAGTCACACAAAAAAAATCATCCCTGTCGTTATCAGATGTAGTTTTTTCATTTATATTTTAATTAACACTTCATCATTATACTGAGACAAGATGAACAAACACATTTGGCAACAATCCAAAGTAGCAAATACACATTACAACACCAGACAATACAACATTATCAGAGCTTTTATTGACCATCTTGTGTTTTAATCTTTAGCCTTTGTTTGTCATCTCACGCGAGAAGGTCAATTCCATGATCAGAGCAGGAAGAAGAAATACCACCAGATTCTGTACCTTCCAAGCAATTTCCTACATCATTCTTTTGCAAAAATAAAAGGTCAAAAGCTGCGTCACCACTACTTCTCACTTCAGCAAAAGAAGTCGATCACAGGGGTTACATGAGGATTCTGCCTTTGAACAGTTCTTTTGGGGTTTCTTTAGGGACATGCGGTTCTGTACAATAGCATCAATATAACTGTGTTACCATTTAGGAAGGAAGAACATTAAAAAGAATATACTGTATATCAACTTAAAAAGAGCTTTTGTTTGCGAATGTGAATATAAACAGGAGGTTTATTAATGGACAGAAGGTGGAATTCCCCCTGAACACCAGAAGAGAGACACCATTGAAAACATCAGTCGTTTGGATCTGGATCCGCTTGGATAGAGACTCATTATCAGGAAACACTTCAAAGTTCACACTCCACAACTTTAGTCTTTGGGGAAAAAATCGTAGACAACTACATATCAGTACTTGGATGTTCTGGTTGGATTAGAAAAATAAATAAAACGCTGAAATTGCAATCATTACGTAGATCTAATCAGATCTAAAACACACTTGTACACAGAAAATTTATATGAATGACTCTGTATAGTCGCGTCTGAACACGGCATCAATGGAGATGAAAGGGTCGAGTTATTTGTAGGACTCTGTGTCGATTAAACCTTTCCAAAATGATACGGATAATTCACTTCAATACCGGTTCCTTAACAATACTTCTTTCCCTACCAACTTTAGCAGATGAATTCTAACAAAAAGAGAGTGACACGTAGTAAATACAATACTATTATATTGTATTGATATTGAAAGAGATTCTAGATTTTTCCTCATTATTTTGGCTTTAAATCATAAATTATATTCATCAGAATCCTTTTAGGGGTTTAATAAAGTGTGTATATTATTAGATAGTTCTATTTTTAAATTTACATACATTTAAAATACAAATATTCACGCCATTGGTTCATTTTTGTGTCACAAATAAACTTCCGCCCACTAGATGGCGAAAGTCATTATCTCCTCCGTAGCTAAAGGAACCGGGAGATCCTGGCGATGACTGAGGACGAGAAGATACAGTCGACTCCAGCAGCTTTTAAAGCTGATGTTTGGACATATTTTAGTTTGAATACAAATGAAAGCAGTTATAACTTTGTTAAGAGTCATGTGGTCTGTAAATACTACAACACCAGAGTCAAGTACTGGACAATACTACACATATATACTTGTTACTACACTATCACAACACCAGAGACAAGTACTCAACAATACTACACATATATACTTGTTACTAAACTATCAAAACACCAGAGTCAAGTACTGGACAATACTACACATATATACTCGTTACTACACTATCACAACACCAGAGTCGAGTACTGGACAATACTACACATATATACTTGTTACTACACTATCACAACACCAGAGTCAAGTACTGGACAATACTACACATATATACTTGTTAATACACTATCACAACACCAGAGTCAAGTACTGGACAATACTACACATATATACTTGTTACTACACTACAGTATCACAACACCAGAGTCAAGTACTGGACAATACTACACATATATACTTGTTAATACACTATCACAACACCAGAGTCAAGTACTGGACAATACTACACATATATACTCGTTACTACACTATCACAACACCAGAGTCGAGTACTGGACAATACTACACATATATACTTGTTACTACACTATCACAACACCAGAGTCAAGTACTGGACAATACTACACATATATACTTGTTAATACACTATCACAACACCAGAGTCAAGTACTGGACAATACTACACATATATACTTGTTACTACACTACACTATCACAACACCAGAGTCAAAAACTCAACAATACTACACATATATACTTGTTAATACACTATCACAACACCAGAGTCAAGTACTGGACAATACTACACATATATCCTTGTTACTACACTATCACAACACCAGAGTCAAGTACTGGACAATACTACACATATATCCTTGTTACTACAATGTCACAACACCAGAGTAAAGTACTGGACAATACTACACATATATCCTTGTTACTACAATGTCACAACACCAGAGTAAAGTACTGGACAATACTACACATATATCCTTGTTACTACACTATCACAACACCAGAGTCAAGTACTGGACAATACTACACATATATCCTTGTTACTACAATGTCACAACACCAGAGTAAAGTACTGGACAATACTACACATATATCCTTGTTACTACAGCATCACAATGTATTGTATTATTGACCCTGTATGGTGATATGCATTGCATTGCAATATTATTGCCAATATTCATCCCTAGAGTTTAGTTGGTTTAATTTATTATGTCAAACAAACCCTTAAACTTGAACATCAAATGTACATAAAATAAATTCACGTTAAGATATACTCCATACATTAAGAATACACGTTTCAAAATGTACTGAATGAATGACTGAACTATGACCTACCTTGTGAAAACAGGAAGCTGCGACTGGATGACTTGGACCCTGACTATGACCAGCAGTAACGTGCTGATGATGAGAACAATGAGCTTCAGCAGCATCTGAAGGACAGCGTAAGGAAAGCCAGCTTTTCCCAGCAGCACTTGCTGCAGCGTGTCCAACAATATTGGCAGAGTGAACTGAGACAGAGGGAAAAAAAGAATAATAATAAAGAGTAATGTCTCTTACTCTTACTTTATATGAGGTTAGTAAACAGTCATCAAGAGTGTAAAACAAACATGTGCATCCTTGTCAATGTTTTATAACTTCGTTTCCAGGGGAAAAAAAGGGCAAATTAAATACGTCTCAGGGTCACTCAAAGGTCACAGGCATTATGCATCGATCCAAGATATAAAAACTCAACAATAGCAAGAGAACATACTAGAAAAAACTAAATATTTGTTTTTCAGAGGGATTTGTGCACTTAAAGTCTGGTCTCAACACTTGTTAAACACGTGACATATTCTATTCATAACATAGTCTGTTTTACACATGACAAGTTGCTTACCTCATTCCTTTCAAGTCTGGGAGGAGCGATACATTAAGTCATGTGGTTGAAAGAAAGGGGGGAAAAGTCTTACCCCTTGTGCAACGAAGACTTCATAGATACAGCAGATCCCGATGACAGTGATTCCCTGCTCTTTGCAGAGAGTTGCAGCAGCAACCAATACAACGGTCAGAGCTATGGGGGCCCAGACTGAAAAAAACAACAATACAATATATATAAATATATATATTTTTAAATGGGGATTACAATATTTTACTCACATTCTTGTAATCTCTGGACTTTACAGATATAATAGATGTTATTGCTTTATTTATCTGATTACATTATTTGATTAGAAATATTGAATATAATATGCGTTTGAGTCTTCTCGTCTGGACGATTGCAACAGTTTGTTTTCGTGTCTAAACCAGAAGGATGTGTCTCGCCTGCAGTTCATACTAAACTCTGCAGCCAGAATTCTGAGCCGCTCTAGTAGAATAACTCACATTTCTCCTTCAAACTCTTCACTGGCTGCTCTAGTAGAAGAACTCACATTTCTCCTTCAAACTCTTCACTGGCTGCCAGTTTCTTTCAGGATCAACTTTAAAATTCTGGTTCTTACCTTCAGATCTATTCATGGTCAGACCTTCCATCAGTGATCTGATCCAGACTTACACCCCAGCTCGGGCTCTGAGGTCTGTGGATCAGAATCTACTGATGGTTCCAGGCACACGGTTCAGGTCCAGAGGAGAAAAATCCTTCCAGACTGTTGCTCCTAAGCTTTGGAACCATCTCTGTGTTTGATGATCTACTGACTCCTTCAAGAAACATCTTAAGACATTTTGTGCTTTTCCTTGATTCTCCGAGACTGTGTTTGTCTTGGTGTTGTCATGGACTTTTAAGCATCTATTTTACGGAGTATTGCTTTGATTTGTTTTGTTTGATTGTTTTGATTAAGAGCTCTGTGACCCTGGTCTGGAAAAGCGCTCTACAAATTTAAATTACTTACTTATGTTTTTTTGTTTTTTTACTGTGAAAAACATGAAATGCTCCTGATAATATTGCACATTTTAGGAATATCGTTGCATGCGACCCATGAGCCTTTTTCGGATCATGATGTGAAATCCTTTCCACATGTTGGGAAAAGAACCACATTTTTATTCATCTATTCCTTATTGTCTTCTGTTGAAATATCATCAATGTTCAGTTTAAAACAGCTTAATTAGCCACTTTCATATCTCAACGGAAGGTCATGGCTGTGAACTTGATAATCAATATTATTTAGTCAAATTATGAGCACTGGCACCACACGTTAAGACTCTGAATAAGAACGTGGAAACTTCTTTATGTCTTCACGATGATGGGGATTCATCGAAGTGAAGACAGATGCGAGGAAAAAGACATACAGTATATGCAGGATATTAACTTCACCACAGGCTTACTCATTAGATAGCAGGCGAAACAAAATAAGCCAATGTGTGTGTAACTTATTAAAGAAGACGGCAACTTTTTGAAGCGGCTCTTTTAACCGGATCACAATAAAACCACAGAGAATTAAGAGATTTGATGGTTAAGAATGCATGAAATGTCTGCCACGTTTATAGTCACTTGATCACTGGCGATAATTATGTTTTAAATGAGAGTTATGCAGCAAATCTAACCCAAGACTTTTCCACTGCACTTGACTACTTCGAAAAGGTGTTGCAGCTTATGCACGAACGTATATAAAAAGATATATCGATACAACTTTTAAAGTATATACTTTAAAAGTCAAGATGACACTGAGAACAACTAAGGAGTTCCAGAAAATCAAGGAAGAGCCTGAACAAATAAAAACGTCTTAAAATGTTTCTTGAAAGAGTCAGTAGTTCATCAAACACAGAGGGAGAAGAAGATCGTTCCAAAGCTTAGGAGCAACATTCTGGAAGGATTTCTCTCCTCTGGTCCTGAACCATGTGCATAGAACCATCAGTAGATTCTGATCCACAGACCTCAGAGCCCGAGCTGGGGTGTAAGTCTGGATCAGATCACTGATGGAAGGTCTGACCATGAATAGATCTGAAAGTAAGAACCAGAATTTTAAAATGATCCTGAAAGAAACTGGCAGCCAGTGAAGAGTTTGAAGGAGAAATGTGAGTTCTTCTACTAGAGCGGCTCAGAATTCTGGCTGCAGAGTTTAGTATGAACTGCAGGCGAGACACATCCTTCTGGTTTAGACATGAAAACAAACTGTTGCAATAGTCCATGCGAGAAGAAACAAACGCATGGATTACAAGCTCCAGATCATGTTGTGACAACATTTTCCTAAGTTTAGAGATTTTTCTGGTCAGTTTTCTTCAGTGTTGAACAAGAAACATGTACAAACACCCAGGTTTCTCAGGCTCAGTTTAAATAACAAACAATAATTAATAATAAGTAACATTTATTAATGTGTAAACAGTTGACACTCTTCCGGTCCGTGTGGCGTGTTAGCCTTTTAGCTTCTGCTTCAAACAAGCTTAGTAACAAGCTTAGTAACAATAGACTGGTTTTTAAACAATTCTTTGACCTATAACTCAAAAAAGGGACATTTAGCAGACATGAGGGCGAGTAGAAAAGTTTAAATCATCCCTTTAAGTGTTTCTTTCAAGACATTTCCTGACCTCTGAGACACCATTGCATCCATAATTCATCGAATCATTTTCGGCTTATCGCCTTTTCCGAGAAAAGGGAAAAAGATCTTACCTATGGAGTGATCCGCACTGGTAGATTTAGTGTATGCTAGGAAAGCAGCGAGGAGGAAGATTGATGAGAGGAGTTCAGCTCTGCCCACAACACCTGTGACCTGAAGACACAGAAGAAGATGTACAGCCTTTGTGGAGGAATTTTAGAAACAACTATGAAGAAAACAACTTGAATGGTAGACAATAACGGTTGTTAATACCAAGTTCAATTGAAGCGATCATTTCTTTTTCGCACATTTCACAGCATTATATTTCTTTAAGTGCCTTTTATTTTGTGATATTCTACCCATGATCAAAATACCTTATCATTTGATGTTAAACAGGTGTAACTATTATCGATTCTTGTTACAACAAATCCAGATGTTGGATCAGAAAGTCGTCACTATGGGTCCAGAAAAAAAGGAACTCAAGAATTAGAAAGAGGCTTAAATCTGCTCAAGCAGACCTGGACAAAGTGTGTCCCTCGTGAGATCAAAGTATGATCGTGTAGAAGTGTCTCTGCTAAACAACTACCCATATTATTTCATATTTATTTTTATTTGTAGCATTTCAATGTATAACAACACTATAGCAGGTTTTATTTTTATGTAGGGCTACTCTTTTTCATTTGACCTTTTTGAGAGGTTGTTTTTTTTTTAAACTTTAAGTAAATGTTATTGTAAACACATTTTATTACTTTTTTCTCAGCTATTTTCTATGCTATATAATTTCATGAAATAATTATGTCTCTTTTACGTCTTTATTTTTTTGGGTGGGGGTTTCATTTTTTCTTCCTAAAAAGCGTAAAACATTTATGTTGTTAGTAAATGGCACAAAAAAGATACTATACAATTAGGTTGATCCACTTATATTTGAAAGGTGACGCTAAAAGATGCTTGTAGTCACGGAAGAGCAGACGTTATTTACAACATAACATCATCCGAGGCAGAACATGCTTGATTACCCTGTTCTTGAGGTTGCAATAAATTACATCTGTGCAACGACACGAAACATGACAGTCTACAAGTGCAAATTATGAGTGGAAAGGGAATCTTTGGCCAGCTGTAGACTCATAAAAGTAAAACCGACAATAAATCTTCAAGTGTATAGATGTGGATTTGGTGAAAGCGAGAAAAGGCTCATCCTTGAGGCAAATAGTTTACATTCAAGAAGGGACTTTTAATTGAAAAGAAGTGTGTGCATGGCAAATGGCACAATGCCTGTGGTTCTATACTCCCCCTCTGGTCAAGTACCGTCTACGCTAGTGACCTCATGACGCTATAAATCGACAACCATAACTGATTTTGTTCAAACCAATATTTCCATATCACAAAAATAGATTAAATGTTCAAAGTATGGCTGAACAGTTATTGAAAAAAATATAATTTTGATAATTTTTCGAAATATTGCGATTATTTACGCGATTCTTTTTTCAATGTCCTCTTTTTTATGCATTTTTTTTAAATATAATACAATAAATGATTAACTTTACATTCAATGCATTTCTCTTTGATTTTCAAGATAAAGTTATGAAGTAATTTTTACGATTAAGTCAAAGGGAGCAAACCTTAAAATAAAGGTTTATTTAGTAAGTAAGTAAGTAAGTAATATTTATTTATATAGCGCTTTTCGAGACCATGGTCACAAAGCGCTTAAACAATCAAAACAATACTCAAAAAGGTACGTACATTTAGTTCCTCTAATGACACTTGTAAACAAACATATTCACTGCAAACACTAAAAACTAGTGTAAAAACTAAAAGTGTGACGTAAACTTATTTATGAGTCAATAATAAATCATACAAACTTCAGAGTAAAAAAAAAGTGAAAACACTAGTCAGTCATTCTTCTTTTTCTTACTGAAGATTTTTGTTTCTCCTGTGTTTAAGTTCCTGTCGTACACAATAATATCATTTACACAATTTGCATTGCGTGATTGCATAACTTTGATGAGCACAAACACACAAATGCGCGCAGACAGAGACGAGAACAGCACACACACACACACACACACACACACACACACACACACACACAGACATGTCTGCAGACACACGTTTGGATTCAAATGAACGATGTCAGGATGTTAAGTTGTTGAAAACACTGTAGTTTGTTTCTTCTGCTGCTCTTTAGCTTCTCCAGACGTCACTGGGTTCAAGCGTCACTCTCTGCTTGCTGCTCTCAGCGCCGCTCGCAACTCATTTTGACGGCTCGACAATTAAATGAACATTCATTAAAATCGCAACCTCTGCAATGTAATAATCCCATTTTTGAACATCGCGATTATATCTCAAATGCGATAAATCGTTCAGCTCTAGTTCAAAGGATATATTATTATGACGTCAGACGCTCGGACACGAATACTCACAGCTTCAGTGTGAATGGGGTGAACGGCGAACAGCAATGCAGCGACCAGACTAAATGTCTTGTCCAGGAATAGCCGGCAGACCCGCAGGAAGAGCACGCACACAGCAGCGTGGAGCAGGACGTTGAGTAGATGGTAGGATGAAGAAGTCAGTTCACTAAATATGTAGTTGATCCTGAAGGTGAGGACCGTCAGGGGCCGGTAAGACTTGTGACTTCTCTCCTGTAACAAATAGACATGTCGTTACATACATTTACCAATTCACAGGATTAAAACTCAAGAAGCACATATTTTGGATAAGGAAAAACAAAGACACTCCATCAGATTGTCCTGAAATGCATCTACAGGTAATCAAAAATATATTTAAATTCAGTCAACCTATTCGCATTGCAATGCAATGTGGATAAAAATGTGAATATTTATAAGGGGACAATAGAGCAAGAGGAGGGTGATAAATCTCCTCAGGGACCACACTTTAATCCGTGCCTGTTGTAAGGGGCCGTCAAGTGAATAACAAAAAAAAAAAGCACAAACCTAAATAGACATAAGAGAAAAAATAACTTCATTATGTCATGACATTTTCCTAACTAAACGAAAGAAGCCACATTTTTCTTCACAATATATATATAATATATTTTACATTTCTTCAATTTACTTCTAAACTATTTTAAGGAAAAATAAATAGTCACAAAATGGATTTTAAAAAAAGGTCTCAAACAAAACAAATACAAAGTGTGGTGCTGTTGAAATCAATAATAGAGATGAATACAAAATAAAACTGACTTATCAGAGAAAAACTAGTCTACTTCATCATACCACCTTCTCTGCGTAAATACAGGGACTTTTTAATGTATCTCTGGCTAACTTCAAAACTACAACTGCTCTTAGATTCATTTATTATCTGGTTCTTACCACTCTTCAAACCTAGACACGAAAGATATTTCTCATCCTTCTATTATTTTTGTGCCTTTAATCCTAGTTTATAAACCAGTCCATTCAGCCCTTGTGAAGGTGAACAGTCGCCCTGGCCTCCAAAAATACATATCAGAATCAGAATCCTCTACCGACAGTGTTGTAAAGAAGAAACAGCAGGTGTCTGTCAACACATTTGCATGCAAGTTAAACTTCAGAACGTTGGAGCTGTTGCCAATTCTGCACAAGGTTTCACCAAGAATAATACATATATAAAATAACGCCGGCACAGATTGACCTGAAGAAAATCTCCAAAGCTCCTATTTTTTAATACATAACAAGATGAGAAAGATTTGAAATACATTAAAATAAACATCTTACACGACTTTTAAGTGTAGTTTGGCTGATGTTTTGTTTTATTTTTCTTTTGAATAACGTGTCGTGTCATGTACCTCTGACATCGGCGTTCCCCAGAAGTCATTTAGGAACAGGTTTCCCAACGGGGTGGAGGGTCTGAGGTCTTTGTTGTCAAGGATGGCCGAGACATCGTCGAACACGAACCCACAGGACAGACTGTTCCAGTAACATCCAGCCACCATTCCAGTCAAAAGCAAAACTTCCTTCCATGACACAACACCCATGGCTGCCCAGCGTCTTCATCGATGTCTGCGAATACATTCAATTCTCAGATTATACACATTTAATATTGAATAGTACACAAGTTACAAGTTAAAGACACACATGTGTCGACAGAGGAGGACTGCAACTTTTACATTGATCAGACTTAAAATGTAAATATACGTAAAATAGCTTGAAATAAAAACATTAAACATGTTTACGTGAGCCAGCATACGTGTTGAAGTGTCAACAAAACAGATGTTTATGAGACATAAATAGATATTTTGGATTTAATAATAGATCTTCTGCCGCAACACAGGATTAGCCTTGTTTTTAACGTTTACGTCTTAAAGCTTTCGCTAGAAAACCTTTATCTTGCAAGAACACTGAGCCAAAGTGTTGCTTCACCTACCGGTCCTCAACCGATCGGGCGTTGATATGGCATGTAACTGTAAAAAAATGTGGCGACACAAGCGGGAGTAGAAACAGTTCAAAGAAGCGACATTCCAGCTGTCGAAGCTAGCCCTCACCGTCTGTGCTTAACAGTTCCGGGTCAGAGGTGAGCGCGCAAGTTAAATCTAAAGCATAGCGTTTCCGGGTCAGAGGTGAGCGCGCAAGTTAAACGTTAGCTTTAGCAGGCTAGCTCCAGCGTTTGTTTACTAGTTTTAAAGCGGCTTTCACGCCTGATATGCAGCGACGTGAAGCCAATAGACGTAATTTATCGCCGTTTCTGCTTTATGACTTTATCTCTTAATACATCGCCCTGTCATTTAAGCATTTGTAGTTTAGCTTTTTTAGCTACCAGCCGTCTCCATGGTAGCAGCAATGGACGCGCATCATCCAAACAAGTGACTGACAGATAAGACTCGCTGCTCATAAATCGCTATTTTTGGGTATGAAAGTATAACAGTCTGGAAAGTTAACTCGCCGTATTACTTTGGAGAAGTTTTGTAACAAAATGACAAGCGATAATCCAAAGTGTCGTGACTTGTTTTGTTGTGTGTTAATTTTTAACCAGTTGTCAAGATGCCTGATCCTCTGGACTGGGATCGTGTGACCAGGATTGACCCGACGACCCTTCATGAACTCGACAAAGCAAACGTAGATGAAGTCTTCGATATGCTTGCTGTGGTAAATCTCTAAATCATTCATGTTTTTCTTCTTCAAGTTTTAACGCTATCATTTATGTTGCATCTCCAGCTGTTTCGCAAAGATCATATTAAAGGGTAATAATCATAATTATCATTATTATAAATAGTACATCTAGTTCCCCTTGTGCAGTATAAAATAGTGATCCAGTTCACCTTTAGTAGACACACAGGTCATTCTATATCAATTAAATGCACTGTTTCAAAACATTTGATCAACTTTTTCCTTTTATGTGTTGACATTTATTTGTTTCAATTTCAAAATCCAGCAATGTCTTTGTCAAAGCACTGTTTTTTAATAATATGTAATGTATTAAATGTAATTTGTGTTTTTGTTTACAAGACGGAGGAGTGGCAGGTGAAGGATAAGCCAACGAAAAATGTCACACACATACTCAGATTGTTTCAAGCTCTACTAAAGGTAAGTTGTACTCTTAAAAAAAATGATATTACCTTCATTAGCTTGCTGAAGAAAATTGTATCCGATTATCAATTACAGCTTTACTTATCGAAGTTGCCTTTAGTACTATTAGTCCAATCACCTGTATATATATCTAAATTGGTCATAGTTTATAATAATAAGCACACATCCTTTTTTTTGCAAAAAGTTGAATCACTAGAACACTATAGGTTATAAACCTGCATAATTCTGTTTTTTCTTGTCGTTGTTTTTATCAAAATAAGATAAAGGATCGAGAACTGATTCTTGCAGACCGATTCATTGATGACATCGGTGTCCAACATGCTAAGACAGGTTTGCTTTATTTCTGTAGAATGTTCATCACCAAAATGATTAAAATCTTTGATTATTTCTTTATTTGCAGAAAAGGAGCTTCTTGCCAAAGTAGCAAGATTTGAGCAAGACGGTAAGGTAAGTCTGTCAAAGTGAAAAAATAATGGCTAATTTCTTCTGAAGATGTGTGATAATAATAACCCGTCAGCCAGTGAGTGATGAAGTCTAGCTGCATTGTGATTGGTTGTACAGTCTGAAGAAACAATCACACGACCTAAGAGGATTACTTGTTAATTCTCAGCACAGCCATTAGCAGTAGCCACTAGTTCAGCCGTAGATCTCAGAGGATGTTTACTGTGGTATTGTTTTCCACCTCATTCGGTGATTGTTGCTAAACAAAGCAGAAGGAAAGGTCAGTGTCATGGCATTAGTTGTTTAAAAATTGTTTTAAAAAAGTAGATATTTGTGTTGTCTTTGCTTATGTTTCCTGATTTCCCTCAGCACTCTGGAACTGGACTCGACAACCGCTTTCTTAGAGATGAGATTCGGCAGCTTGAAACCCAATTGGACCACAGGGGACAGGAGTTGACACACTTGAGGCAGGACATGGGTCGAGAAAAGAAAACTATTGAAGAAGTATGACAATAAATGTAACTTATGTTGGTGATTTATTGTATCGTGCAAAACTGACCGATGGATTGTGTGCGCTCAGCTGATCGTCAGAGCAGAGGAGGCAGAGGATGAAGCAAAGAAGTCCAAACGAGAGGTACTTGTTCACTTGTTTGCCTCTAACATGAAAACCTTGAATCTCGCAAGTTATATATTTTTTAGAGTTGTTTAACTTCAGCAATAAAAGTTTCTGATTCTAATACACTTGTTAGTTGTCTTTAACTTCAAGCCAGGTTTGCTCTTAGTTAATTGTTTGTCTTTATTATTTCACTGGCGAAGATTAAAAAGCTCAAGCGGAAGGTACGTTTGTAGTGCTGTAGTTAAAGGATGTCCTCATGGACTGAGTTGGTTCTTTTGTGAAATATATTATCTGGTGTTCACTGCAAACCCCACACCCATGTACCGTTTATCCTTTTCGATTGTGATGGTGATGATGGCAGTATAGCTGTGTGTATAGATGTGTTTGTGTGTGTTCTCCCATCTAGTATGTGCTTCACCCCTTAGATAATAGCGAGTAAACGGCTGATCCAAACAGTGCATACTTGGTTGGTGTTCAAATGTTGATAATCCACTCAATAATAGTTTCACAAAGCATGTTTGATATGATTTTAGAATGAGCAGCTCCTGCAGGATGTTGACTTTTACCGTGGAGAGTTGGAGAATAAAGAACCGACTCCATCTAGGAACGAGAGCACCGAGACTCAGCGGAAGCTCAACGTCGCCAACCGGCAGCTCTATCAGTGTATGGAAGACCTGCAGGTATCATGAGTCATTGACTTACTTCCACCCATTTATCCCTTCTTCCCCGTGTTTCTTTGTGCTTAAATACTGTCATTTGTTTGATACAGAGAGCTGAGGATGAGAATTCCCACCTGAAGACTGAAAACGAGCAGCTGCAGCAAAGCCTGGAAGAGTCTGTGAGAGAAATGGATAAGATGACGGACGAGTACAACAAGATGAAAGTCATCGTGCAACAGACCGACGCAACCTCGGATCAACTGAGGAAAGAGAAGGAGCACGCACTGCTTCAAGTAATTAGACTCTTCCTTCACATTGTGTTCTTTATGTCATAAAGTGTCTTTATTACTCGTTTATTAGTCCTTTTTGATACAGGATGTTAACAATATTAAACCTTTGATGAAGTATATCGGTGCCATCACAATATTGAACGGTTCCTTGCAGCATTGAATTTGTTTTAATTGGATAATTTAATTAAATAATTAGTATATTGAGAGGTTGAATTTGTTTTTTTAATCTACATTTTAGAAATTGAATATGTAATAATTGAATTAAATAGTCTGTTCGCTGACCAAATCTCCAATTCGTGAACAAGACCAGAAGATACTTTAACTTCTCCACCTGAGGCAAAGGCTCAGTCCCAACCCGGAGAGAACAATCCATCTTTCTCCTGCTGAGAACCATGGCCTTAGATTTAGAGGTGCTGATCCTCATCCCAGCCGCTTCACATTTAGTCACAAACCGATCCAGCGAGAGCTGAAGGTCGCAGTGGGGTGAAGCCGTGAGAACCAAATCATCTGCAATGAGCAGCGATCGGATCTTCAGGCCACCAAACGGCAAACCTTCCCTGCCTCCAAATCCTGTCCATGAAAACCAAAAACAGGAGACAAAGCACATCCCTGACGAAGACCGACTCTCACCGGGAATACATCAGATTTTTGCGTCCACGGATCCGCACATGACTCCCGCAGCGGGAATACAGTGATTGGACGACCCTCAGTGGAAAGCCTCTCACCTCCCACAACTTCGCCCTGGTCACTCAGTCCTACGCCTTCTCCAAGTCTACAAAGCACATGTAGACTGACGGCTCCCAGACACCCTCAAGAACTGTATAGATAGTGAAGAGTTGGTCCGTATTTCCACGAACCAGGACAGAACCTGCATTGTTCTTCTTGGATCTGAGGTTCAACCATCGATCGGACCCTCCTTTCCAGGCCCATGGAGTAGACCTTACCAGGAAGGTTGGGGAGTGTGATGCCACTGTAGTTTGCACACATCCTCTGGTACCCATTTTTAAATGGGGGGGACCACCACCCCAGTCTGCCACTCGTCAGGTAATGACCCAGACGTCCACGCAATGTTGAGGAGACGAGTCAACCAAGACAACCCTTCAACACTCGGAGCCTTCCGCATTTCTAGGCGGATCTCATCTATTCCTGCAGCTTTGCCACGGTGGAGCTTTCTGACCACCGCACGGACTTCAGCACGAGAGATCACAGAAAGTCGGAACGGCCCTTGAGGCACCGAGGACCTTCAGACCACAGCTTGCAACGGAAGCTTCAGCCATGCCGGCTTTTTACACCGACCACTCGTGTTCGATGTCCACAACCTTCACAGGAATGTTGGAAAAAGCTTCCCGGGATGTGTGGGCTGAGAACTCCGACGTTTTCAAAGTATTGTTTTTTTCAAGATAATTCAGTTATTCTATGAAAAACAAATTCAACCTTTTAATATCAAAAATATTGAATTAATTTATTTAACAACAATCAAATTCTAAATGTGTTTTAATATTCAACCATTCATACTTCTATAAAAGATACAAACAAGTACTTAAGCGTATACACTTTTTTATACAATAAGGAAACCGTGCTAAAAAGGGAAGAACAAAACAATTATTAGATTCTTAGATACTCATTAATCAAATGCACCTTCAGTGTATATTCTTCAGGATGAGTCGAACTGATGCTCAGTAGAATGTGTGACCTGTATGACCCAATTGGACTACAAGTAATCTCCTGAGGGATCGCCTCCCAGAAACTAGATATATTCATCTGTCAGTTCCTGGACAGTCTGTGTTGCAATATACAGTGGTATGAAAAAGTTTGGTCACCCGTGTACATTTTCATGATTTTCCTTTATAAATCATTGGTTGTTTGGATAAAAAAATCCAGTTAAATATATCTTATAGGAGACAAACGCAGTGATATTTGAGAAGTGAAATAAAGTTTATATGATTTACAAAAAGTGTGCAAGAATCATTTAAACAAAATTAGGCATGTGTATAAATTTAGGTTAGGTAATTTCTGTAAATCATATAAACTTTATTTCACTTCTCAAATATCACTGTGTTTGTCTCCTATAAGAAACTCACTCGGAATTTTGATAAAATGGTAGAAAGGGTGGGGGTCTTGAGGGTTAGGGGTGTCTGAAAGGAAAGAGGTGGTGTTTTTCTGTTGAACTACAGTAAGTCTGTAATTAACACATTTCAAATTGATCTTGTTTTTATATTGTGATTATTCCTTTAGGATGTGCAGTCGCGTAGACTCCGCCTCATGATACCTATGTGTGATGGTTTTATTTGTCGAATGGATTCTCTCCTACTTATGCTGTATGTTGATCTTTGTGTTGATGTTCAGGTCAGAGATTTATCAGAGAGGGTTCATAACATGACCGAAGACGATGGACCCATAATGGCAGCTGTGAATGCCAAAGTCGAGGAATGTAAGGTCAGTGTAACCACATTGAAATCAAATGAAAGTGACACAAGAAAATGCGTTTGTGTCGTGTCGATCGAAAAATCGAATAAGAATTCTATTTAGAAATGTTCCTTTGATGATAATCAAGTTACATATCAACAAATTTAAGATAATTTGTGCTTTGAAATCCATCATTTAATGGCATCTTTGAAAATGTTATTAGCATTGTGCGCATCAAACAATCTTTGGGAGAGACCATTTTTTTATTGGCTAAATACTTGCATATTTTTAATGCAAATAAACTCAAATGTAACTGATCAAAGTGATTCTGAAAAGGATTAAGTGTTGAATACATACATTTTAGAAACAGGTTATTTATTCAAAAAGAAGATTGGCGAGAGGCACTCATCTTACTTATGGTGCCAACGAAACAGTGAACTCCCATGATTCCTTTCTACTCACTGCTCTATTTAGTGATGACCGATTGGTTGATATAATACTGTATTTCAATTCTATACTATGTTGCTACTACCAAAGTGGCAGAGAGCTGTGATTGGTTGGCTGGGCGGCAAAGCAATATGGAAGCTGTTTAGATTGCTGTTACTGAGAGGGATAGACCTATATATTCAATGTTGAGTTCAAATAAACGTACTGAAACTAAATTTTGTTTAAAAAATTGAAAAATGAAACGGTCAGTACTTCACAGATTACGTTTAATGCGATAAACAAGGTACCACTGTTTGTATATACTGTATATATATATAAATGCAGATTGTTAAGAATGGGTTGTAAGGCGTCAAAAGAAACAAACATTAATTATAGTTCTGATGACATCCTTATTTCACAGCGAGCTCTCTCTGAAAAGGACGAAGAGATTCTGGTTTACCAGCAAATGATTCGCGAGCTCAGGGAAAAGGTGCGGATCGCTCAGATGGACTTGGACAAAAGCAACGTCATTGCTTTTCAACTGGTAGGATTTCAAGCAAAAACAAATGTGCACGGATTATTCTGGGCAATACTTGAATCTGATTTATATACGATCGAATGTTTTCAAGGCCATCCAGGAGCGAGACAATCAAATTAAGATGCTGAGCGAGCAGGTGGAGCAGTACACTGGAGAGATGGAGAAACACACTCTGCTTATTGAAGATTTAAAGACCTCTACGAAAAAAGATAGAGGTGAGAATCTCGCCTTTTATCAAATGTAATTCGAAGTAAACAACTTTCTGTTCCTATCAGGTGTTCCATCTGCAGTGCAACAGAGGAAGATTGAGGAGCTGAAGCACAAGTTGGAAGATGCAGAAACTAGAGCGGTGGAAGCTGAAAGAGCTTTACAACAAACAGAAGCACATGCTGAGGAAAAGGACAGATTGTGCATTGAAGCTTCAAAACGTCTCCGAGAATACGAGTCTGTGAGTGTTTTGTGTGTGACTCACACACAAAATGTTTGTCATCATCCATTTCAAATCTCCCTTTCCTGGAAGTTTCAACGCAAACTTCTGAAACTGTAAAATTGAGACAAAAACAACTGACACTTGTGCGTTCAACAAGAATCCGGGCTTGAAAGCCTTGTTTCTTAAATGTCACAGTGGGATGTCGCTAGAGGGGAAAAGATTAGATAAACAAGTCATAAAGAAAGCACCCTTTGTGCCAAACAATTTAACTGTTTATCTTTTTCTTGCGTTTCAGGGAGTTTATGGCTTGGAAGCGGCCATTATGGAGATCAAAGAGTGTAACAATCTGATCAGGGTGAAAGATTCCGATGCCGAGGCCATGACCAAAGAGATTAATGACCTGGTGATGAAAAACAACGATCTCTTGGATGAAAATGAAGATTTCAGAGAAAGATTAGGTCACTTTTTTAAATTATCATAGACCTTTCTGTTGGATTTCTATGGGGTTTTTTATTTAAAAAAAGAAATCACCTTTTATTTTTCCTGTTTCACAATGAAGGCTTGGAACGAAAGCAAGACTTGGACTTGACTGAGTTCAGATGGGCCAAGAAGCTGAAACAACAGCAGTACAGAGCTGAAAACCAAATCCTCACCAAAGAGGTATCTTTTCTTAGACATTAATGCACTTGAAGAATGTTTTAGGACATATTTTGACTTACTTTTCTAGATCGAAAGACTGGAAGAGGAAAGACTGGAACTGAAGAAACAAATCCGAAGTATTGCGAAAGATAAAGGTAACTTCAAGACAAGATAAAGACTCACAGGCCAAACTAACATGAGCGGAGAACATGCAGCCTCTTGTCTCTGTCCAAATGATGAAGGTTCATAGAAAAACCATAGACCTCTTAAAGCCGTTAAATGGTGCCACCATGACTTCAAGTACGTCTTCAAGGTCGGCTGCTTGCCCGCATCAATAACAGAGGCTGATCCTCTTTGTTCCTTCACCGAAGCTTGTCAAAGCCTCTTCACTATCAACCTTCTTATCCACGTCTTCTTTGACTCGTGAAAACTATTTTAATAATGAAAATGATGCATTTGAAATATACCTCAGGACAGCTGCCTTTGAAAGTACATCAGTGACATTGTATTGAATGGTTGAATTTAAACGTTGATATTTATATTGGGTTTTTATTATATTGAATTGTTACAACATTACAACATTTCTTTAAATAGTTGATTTCAATTATTTCTATATGGAAAGATGGAATTTGTTTTTTTATTGAATAATCTAAATCAATTTTTACAGTGAAAGTTAATTTTCTTGTTTTTATTATTGAATAAAATAAATTGGGGTACTGATTTTAACAGTTTAATACTACAATTACAATAATTAAAAAAACAAATGTTCTTAATTTGATATCTTTTACTTCATAGACTTTTAAATTAAATATAAAAAGTTGGTATAATGGCACGACCAAACAAAACTCCAAAAGATACTGATCGTACTTTCAGCGGATTTTGCGACGCTTAGAATCTTGTAAAACTCAACACACATCGTGATTAAACACTGTTGTGTCTACACTGTGTGTCCCACAGGTATCTCCAAGTCTAGTCTGCTGGACAACAGTCGTGAAGTCCGTCATCCATTTGACTATTTTCGTGATCACAAAGATGAAGAGAGTGAAGCCAAGGTAGACGGACTACTTCAGACTTGCTTTTGTCTCTGATCTCTCCTTTCCATTTCCCATGTACAGATCCGGTTCTTGGAGAAAGAAGTTCAACATAAAGAGAGAGCGCTTGAACTCAACAGAGCTCAATCCCAGGTCAAACGTAAGTGGCGTGTCGGCATCAACTGGTCTTGAACAAGAAGTTCCATTGATTTGCACTTGTTCTCCCAGTGGACGAGCTTTCAAACGTTAAGCGAGAGCTGGAGTCCGCTCTTCAAGATGTCCTGAAAGCCATGAGGGTGAACCAAGAGGGTCCGTACGATTCGGTTGTCGATTTACAGAGGCTGGAGAGGTTGGCTCATGTGAGTGTCCCTTTTATCATTGAAGCAAGTTTTAATTCATAGAGGTGTTTTCATGCAGCGTGAGAATGGCTTTTTTAGTCAGTTCTGTAAATTATGAGGAACGTTTGTCTTTTCTGCCGTGACTTCAGCAAACGGACTTGGGTGGAGAGACGCCTTTCGCGGTGGGATTTCAGGTGCACCAGCTGCTCGGGAGAAACGAAGAGCTCAGGACTGAATTGAAATCTGCTCGTGAAGAAGTGTCCAACAGTCTCTGCCAACTTGCCATCACGAAGGAGAAGGTACATCAACTTTAGTCCCTGAATGAATCTGATCCTGTTTTCCATTCGAAAGTTGAATTCCTTTTTAGTGAGAGTCATTTAGGCACTCTGGTTTCCTCTCACAGTTGCAATATTGTGTTGCTTTTACAGATACGTACATAACCTGATAAGAATCATCTTCATTTAAAATGATTTGCCTTTAAATCATCAACTATGGCATTCAAATGGTTTATCTTTTTCAAAAAGTTGCACTAAATGTTGTTTTTGTTTAACAGATAAACAGTCTCGAAGGTGAACTGGATCTCTTGAGGACAAGCAATGGCGGAGTCGGTTCCAGACCTTTGATGATCCCGGACAGCCTGGAGCCAGGAAGCGTCGAGATCATCAATTCCTTGAATGAGTACTGTGTCCGCCTGCTTCAGGTCAGTGCCGGGTCTGTTTTGAAGCGTACTGTAAATGTGGGCACCATGAGTAATGCAATACAACAAGTCTTCTTCTCAACGTAGGAGCTCGCTCATAAAGAAAGCACAAGCAAGACGCTTGTCGGAACGCTGAAGAAGTATAAAGAGAATATCGCAGTTGTTAGCCACCAACAAGGACTTCTTTATGAGCAACATTTAAGGTCTTATAAACTTTAAACACTGTCACTTGTTTTGCTTTCGCACTCATTTGTGATCTTGTTAAAACCCTGTTAATGGTTTGGTTCAGAGAGAAGAGCGACTGGCTGAAGGAGAAAGAAGCAATGACGACGATGAAGGAGAAACTGTTGGAGCAGCAGCAGTTGGACACTGTGAAAATCAACCAATACAATGTAAGAAAAACGGTGACCCCTTATTTTCTTTACTCATTAAATCATTTAGGAAACAAACATGAAATTATCTTTCTTTCTTTCTCTCCCCCTATTTGTTGTGATTAACATTTATTCAATTGTTAAGCAACACAATAGAGAATGAAGTCAATACTTGTATGTGGATATTTAGTTGTCAATTTGTTCATGTAATCTGAAGAAAACCTCCTCCACAGTTTGACTGGTTCCATTCACGTTCTCATGGAACAGTCCCTCATAAACACCAGGGCTATTATCTGTGCTAACAGTTGTTTTATGAGCGAGCTATACAATTTTTTAAACATTTACTAATGTTTTCTTTCATTTTCACCCTCAGGAATTACTGGACACTCTTCAGGAAGACCCGGCAGAAATCAAGAGGCACCTGAGCGAAGTTTTGCGCAAGCTAACGGTTCTGAAGGTCAATGAAAAGAAGCTGACCCGCCGCTACACCACCTTACTGGAGCAGCAGGAGCTCTCTCGGAAGGAAACCGACAAGCTGAAGGACGAAAGCACCCAGATGCAAACGATCGTCACCAAGAGGATTGGATACCTGCAGAGATGCAAGGTTCCAAAGTCTTACTTTTTGTTACTTAATTTCGTTTCTTTATTATCACCCAGTCCTACCGTAGCATCAACATTCATAACCTATACGATCATATCTCTTATTACTGTCACTATTGTACTGCAAACATTTAACCTGACAGGTTTATGTTCAGTATTTATTTAGTAAGTAAGTAATATTTATTTATATAGCGCTTTTCCAGACCAGGGTCACAAAGCGCTTTAACAATCAAAACAATACTCAAAAAAGTACATACTTTAAAGGTCAAGATAATACTGAGAACAACACAGGAGGTCCAGAAAATCAAGGAAAAGCCTGAACAAATAGAAACGTCTTGAGATGTTTCTTGAAGGAGTCAGTAGATCATCAAGCGCAAAGAGAGAGAAGATCGTTCCAAAGCTTAGGAGCAACAGTCTGGAAGGATTTCTCTCCTCTGGTCCTGAGCCGTGTGCGTGGAACCATAAGTAGATTCTGATCCACAGACCTCAGAGCCCGAGCTGGGGTGTAAGGCTGGATCAGATCAGTGATGTAAGGAGGAGCCTGACCATGAATAGATCTGAAAGTAAGAACCAGAATTTTAAAGTTGATCCTGAAAGAAACTGGAAGCCAGTGAAGAGTTTGAAGGAGAAATGTGAGTTCTTCTACTAGAGCGGCTCAGAATTCTAGCTGCAGAGTTCTGAATCAACTGCAGGCGAGACAAATCCTTCTTGTTAAGACATGAAAACAAACTGTTACAATAGTCTAGACGAGAAGAAACGAACGCATGGATTACAACTATAACCAATAATGTTGGGCTATGACTCACACAGTCAGTGACATTATGTATGTTTTTTCAGGAAATGTCTGCGTATAAGATTGAAGCCCTGCACAAAGCTCTGGATGACAGTGTTCCCACAATGGACATGGAAAAGGCTAACAAACAGTACACCGCCTTGACCGTCAAATACAGAGATCTACTGCAAAGAGACGGCCTTCTCGTTCATAGAACCACCAAACTTGAAACTTTAGAGGTACTTTTCAACTCGTTCCCCAACCGATTAATTATTGTTAAAATCATCTTCCTCTTGTGATTCAGAGTGAGAATGACTCTCTAAGAGAGCAAATCTCGACTGTCAATAAGGAGCTGGAGATCACCAAAGAGAAGTTGCACACATTGGAGCAAGCGTGGGACACGACAAACACAACTGGTAAGATGGAAATAGTAATTGATCATTAGTGATCAAAGGCCAATACATAATTTTTAAAAACAGTGTTTCTCCCTAGTGTCAGAATTGTGTTACTGCGGTGATGTCAATTCTTCGTTTAACTTTATCTACATCTATTTACAAAACTAGATGAAGATTCTTATTGGATCTTTTTCTCGTTTAGCTTCTTGCTAACTTCAAAAAAGTCTCAGTACTGCATTTGAAAACCTGTGGTGTGCTTTGGCAAGAATATAGCGACATATGTATCACGATACAGGGACAACAATACAATATATCTATCTATATAGTGATACTGTAGTAACGAGGATATATGTGTAGTATTGACCAGTACTTGACTCTGGTGTTGTAGTATTTACAGACCACATGACTCTTGACAAAGTTGTAACTGCATTCATTAGTTTTGAAACAAAATATGTCCAAACATGAGCTTTAAAAACTGCTGGAATCACTGTATCCTCTCGTCCTCAGTCATCGGCAGAATCCTGCAGGATTGTATAGTGTTCCTTTAGCTGTGCAGGACCTAATGACTGCTGCCATCTAGCGGCCAGAAGCTTAACTGAAACACAAAAATGAACAAACACGAAATAAATGTTCATGTTAATTTAGAAAGATTATTTTAAAGACACTTTATTTAATTTAGAACCATAAAATATGGTAACCAATAAAAAATATGAAAAACTGATATAGTGCTGTCAAATATCGATACACTATTGTGATAATAACTAAAGTAATATGTCTCCATGTAAGTAATTAAGTAAGTAAGTAATATTTATTTATATAGCGCTTTTCGAGACCAGGGTCACAAAGCGCTTAGACAATCAAAACAATACTCAAAAAAGTACATACTTTAAAGATCAAGAAAATACTGTGAACAACACAGGAGTTCGAGAAATTCAAGGAAAAGCCTGAATAAATAGAAACGTCTTAAGATGTACATTTTATATGAAATAAACACCCCTTGTGAAAAGTAAGTAGTTTGGTGGTCACATGACACACAGAGACCCTCACCTAGACAATGTCGTTGCAATGTAACAAAAGTGTTGTTAAAATATTATTTAAATATTTCTACTGAGTCATTATTATTATATTATTACTCACTCACTCACTCACTCACTCACTCACTCACTCACTCACTCACTCACTCACTCACTCACTCACTCACACTACAACGTAATAGCCGTTAAATATGATGCATGTTTTTGAAGAGTATCCACTAGAAGTAAATCATTCTGCCACATCAATGTTCTGCCCCGATCGTGTCAGACCAAGACAACCGCATGGAGAAGCTGGACAAGTCTCTGGCCAACAACGAGAGGGCATCGACTGCGAGACGAATCACAACACTGGAAATGAAGGAGCTGAACGAAAGGCAGCGAGCAGAGCACGCCACCAAGATGTACGAACATCTGAGGAACACCCTCAGGCAGGTGGAAGATCGCAACGTTGAACTGGAGGCCAAGATCGCAAAGGTAGGAATTATGACTGGACGCAGGCAGAGATTTGACTCATTTTTCAATGAACTATTTGTCTGGATGTATTTGAATGTTTTAAGTTCACTTTGTAGCAGAGAAGAAGATGTTCACATGTCCTGCTTCGTCTTTCAAATTGAAACCATCTCTGTCTGACTCAGATGGCCAGGATCAATGCAGAGGCTCAAATGGTGGAACACGAGCTGAGGGATGAACTGGCAGACGGCGTCAGTAAAGCTGTCAGCAATGCCGATAGGGCCAGGATCGCGGAGCTGGAAAATGCAGAGGCCACTCTTCGCTTTGAGGTTTCAAAGTAAGATTCTCCATGTGCTGCTCGGACTGTAAATCATCCACGTCTGCTGCTCGGTTTTTAGTCCTTTTTTAAAAAAATGAATATTGGATTAATAAATTTGATTCTTCAAAGAATTCTAATATTTATCTCAACGTGATACAGGAAATTGGAGTGATTGGACTTGTTAAATGATGCTTAATTAAGAAAAGAAAAGAGGCAAAGAGGGAAAATAATAAATCTGCGCAGCATGTTGGAGGTCATGGCTTCGACTGCGTGGCTTAAGTTGTGCACACATTCTTGCGCTTTATAATTTATGAACCGCAAAATATTTCACACATGAGTCGTTCTTATCCCATGCATTTATATGTAAGTAAGCAATTTTCATGCATGTATATGAACCGTATGTATACTATAATCTTTTTTCTTTTTTTCTTTAAACTAAAATTGTGTATACGTTGCAGACTTCAAGAGATCTCCAGTGTTGCCATGATGCAAGTATCTGCCGTTCTGAACAAACAACAGGCGAAAGAAAAGGAAGCAGAAACTCTCAGGAGGCAAATCCTTGATTACCAGGTAAATTGT
Source organism: Callionymus lyra (assembly GCF_982586985.1). NCBI lineage: Eukaryota > Metazoa > Chordata > Actinopteri > Syngnathiformes > Callionymidae > Callionymus > Callionymus lyra. Next base: position 25,734,581 of record NC_141825.1, on the reverse strand, counting down.
GTCGCAACTAACTAACTAACTAACTAAAGACATTTCTTTATATACCGTGTTTTTTATAGACTCTCAAACCGCTCGACATTATTCCTTGAAAATGACAGTGTAGATTGTGAGTTCTCAGTAAGGTTTTAGGGGGGGAGGTCAAAGGTTAAGAAGAGGGGGAAAGGAGGAGGATAGTTTTTTATTTTAACCCTATGTATTACTTAATAAATAAGTAAATAAATAAATGAATCGCCTTTTATTAATTGTAAAAGAGGGAGACAAAAAAGTAATTATATCGATATCCCTGACTGAGTGTATCAGTTAGACCTGTTCAAAACACACATATACAGTATGTACAAATACCCAGTGGCGCATGACAGCATTTCAAAAGGATAATAAAAAAGTGTCTTTAATAGCTTTTATTTTCCCAGTCGCTGTCGGACGAGAAGGCCGTCATCGCTAAGCTCCACCAGCACATTGTAACTCTTCAGCTCAGCGAAGCAGCTGCTCTGGGAAAGATCCACACGACGTCTTCTCGCGTCAAACATCTGGAGGCCTTGCAGCTGCGCGCCGAGCAGAGGCAGGACGCCAGCGAACAGGCGTTGTTCCTCGCCCGCGAGGAGTGCCGGAACCGCTCCAACCACCTGAGGCAGACGGTCCAGGCCCTGCGCCGGCAGTTCGCCGGAGCGCTGCCACTCAACCAGCAGGAGAAATTCTCCGTCGCCATGATGAAGCTCCAGGAAGACCAGGCCAAAGCACATGAAGAGAAAAGAAAGGCAGAGGAAGACAGACGGAGGGCGGAGGGGAAGACTCAGGAGTTGGAACTGAGGCTCCAAAGTCTGGAGGAGCTTATAAGTTCACTGAGGGATGGGAGAGGAGCCCAGAAGGTCAGTGGGAGCGAAAAAATCATCATCGGTCTTTCACCGGCGTTCGCTCTAATGATAAACTGCCCCCTGTTTTTATTGGTTCATAATGAGCCTCGACCTTGAGTGTGACGTCGTCGAGGCACTAACATGATGTTCCACAGGTCACCGAGTGGCACAAGAAGATGGAAGAGGCTCGTCTGCAGGAGCTGAGGAAGGCCCGGGAGCTGGCCGTCCAGAAGGAGGAGATCATGTACCTGAAGAAAAGAGTGGAGGAGCAGGAGAAGAATATCGAATCCCTCGAGGAAGAACTTGTTCTCCAAAGCACGGTGAGCCCTGGAATATCAAATCAAGTTCAATCCGGGGGTTCAAACTCAACTGTCTGGAGGGGTCACCAAACTCAACTTTATTTATAAAGCGCTTCAAAAACAATTACAAAATGCTGTACAGTGACAAGAAAGCATAGTTAAAACACACAACGGTAAAAACCATATCAAATAAAACGCACTTAAAACAGCTCAGTCTCATGCTGTGTTAAAAGCCAGGGAATAAAAGTGGGTTTTAAGACGAGATTTAAAAAAGGGGTCACCAAAGGTCAATTCTTGTCGAGACCGGGCCACATGTTGTTATATTGTTTTGTGTTTTATGCGACTGTGACCATTTTTTAATGTAATATATTGCTTTTTTTCCATCTTAACTATATAATCAAAGATGTATAATCTTTTTGCTATTATCAGTGAAGGGACTTTGATTTGTTACAGTTGTGCAACATTAACCATTAAAATAATCTAATCTTGCGTAGATAAAAATGCATGACATAGAGCAGAAAAATACAAAATGTGATGATCTTTATTAGCATGTGGTGTTGATAACAAATCCAGAGTCTCTTGCTCTTAAAAATATTCCAAATGTCCCCTGAAACCCCTGAGTTAAAACATTCCCATTTGTCATCCATCTTGTCATCCATCTTGTCTGGTCAGCTTCGAGAGGAACATCAACTCGCCCGGGACCAGCGAGAGGTGGAGCTGGAGCGTCAGCTGGAAAACTACGAGAAGCATCAGAGCGACGTCCTCAGCAGCGTTGAGAAGGTGAGCCTCACTCCGATGTTTCTGGGTTCGAATCTCCTCGTGACTCGTTTTTTTTTTTTAATGATTTGAAGTTTGACGTCACTAAGAGTTCCCTGCTGGACCCGAGTCTGCCCGTCGCTCATCAGCTGGAGCTGGCCTTGAGCAAAGTGCGAGAACATGTGCGAACCATTCTGGATACAAAAGCCACTTGCAACAGTCTAGAGGAGGTACAGTGGTTTGGAAAGCATGACACACTAATAAGTGTTTAGTTGAGCAGCTTCTTTTTTTTTATTTTTTAAATACGCAGAAGTTGAAAGAGAAAGAATCGGCTCTATGGAAGGCCGAGCAGAACGTCATGTCCCGGGAGAAGGTCATCAACGAGCTGCGTCTCCGTCTCCCGGCGACGGCGAGCAGAGAACAGATCCTCTCCGGTCTCAAGTACGAGGAGGGCCAGTCGGAGAGACACTCCAAACTGAAGCTGGCTCAGCAAACGGTCAAAGACCTTCAGGGACGACTGGAGAAGAAGGAGAACGTGCTGATCAAATACCAGAACCAGCTGACTCAGGCCCGGAAGGTGATGCAGGAAATGGCAAAAGTCAAATGAATATGATACGAATAATCGCTTCTTGCTTGACCTCCAGGATCAAGAGGAGATGATTAAGAGACACCAGGAGGAACTTAAAGTGTTGCATCACAAGCTGGATCTTCAGAGTGACTCAACTCTGGACCATTTTAAAAAGACAGCAATGGTACAGAATTTATTTTTTATTCTTATTGAGATACTCCTCACTTTGAGCTACTTTTTTGGGGGATGCATCTATATTAACCACTTAAAGCAGCTCTGGGTAGTTTTGCTTACCTTCATATTTTTGTACTACAATAACTAGTGATGACACATCAACTTAAAACTAGTTGAATGACTCATATACTGTGACTTGAGGTGTTTTGTGTGATTTTTATTTTCACTGTAAAAGTTCTTGATGGTTTGAACATGATACATATCTAATGGTTGATGTGAATTACTGTAGAAAAACAAAGTTAAAGTGATGTTATTTACAAACAAAAACAAAGTTAAAGTTATGTTATTTACAAACAAAAACAAAGTTAAAGTTATGTTATTTACAAACAAAAACAAAGTTAAAGTTATGTTATTTACAAACAAAAACAAAGTTAAAGTTATGTTATTTACAAACAAAAACAAAGTTAAAGTTAAGTTATTTACAAACAAAAACAAAGTTAAAGTTATGTTATTTACAAACAAAAACAAAGTTAAAGTTATGTTATTTACAAACAAAAACAAAGTTAAAGTTAAGTTATTTACAAACAAAAACAAAGTTAAAGTTATGTTATTTACAAACAAAAACAAAGTTAAAGTTATGTTATTTACAAACAAAAACAAAGTTAAAGTTATGTTATTTACAAACAAAAACAAAGTTAAAGTTATGTTAAGTTAAAGTGATGTTATTTACAAACAAAAACAAAGTTAAAGTTATGTTATTTACAAACAAAGTTAAAGTTATGTTATTTACAAACAAAAACAAAGTTAAAGTTATGTTATTTACAAACAAAAACAAAGTTAAAGTTATGTTATTTACAAACAAAGTTAAAGTTATGTTATTTACAAACAAAGTTAAAGTTATGTTATTTACGAACAAAAACAAAGTTAAAGTTATGTTATTTACAAACAAAAACAAAGTTAAAGTTATGTTATTTACAAACAAAGTTAAAGTTATGTTATTTACAAACAAAAACAAAGTTAAAGTTATGTTATTTACAAACAAAAACAAAGTTAAAGTTATGTTATTTACAAACAAAAACAAAGTTAAAGTGATGTTATTTACAAACAAAAACAAAGTTAAAGTGATGTTATTTACAAACAAAAACAAAGTTAAAGTGATGTTATTTACAAACAAAAACAAAGTTAAAGTGATGTTATTTACAAACAAAAACAAAGTTAAAGTGATGTTATTTACAAACAAAAACAAAGTTAAAGTGATGTTATTTACAAACAAAAACAAAGTTAAAGTGATGTTATTTACAAACAAAAACAAAGTTAAAGTGATGTTATTTACAAACAAAAACAAAGTTAAAGTGATGTTATTTACAAACAAAAACAAAGTTAAAGTGATGTTATTTACAAACAAAAACAAAGTTAAAGTTATGTTATTTACAAACAAAAACAAAGTTAAAGTTATGTTATTTACAAACAAAAACAAAGTTAAAGTGATGTTATTTACAAACAAAAACAAAGTTAAAGTTATGTTATTTACAAACAAAAACAAAGTTAAAGTGATGTTATTTACAAACAAAAACAAAGTTAAAGTTATATTATTTACAAACAAAAACAAAGTTAAAGTTATGTTATTTTCAAAGCCGTCATATCATATTTCATTACAATGATTCATTACCTCATCAGTTTCATCCTTCATTCATCAATGAAGTCTGGAAACACAACATTCATCAACTGATACAAACTTTTGCCACGTTTAGTGAGTGTTCATGGGAAATGTAGTCTCCGTCGGGCTAAACCCTACCACTGTAGTCCACTGCTACGCCCCACTAAAAATCACATAGAGCTGCTTTAAGATTTATAGATAAGGTTATAAAAAGGCAGATGTTTAACCCGTATTTAAGTGTCTTGAGAAGAATCTCAGCGCTTCAGTCATTTTCCGTGCAACGTCATCTTGAAAAGTCACATGACAATTCTCTGATCGTATGTTGTCAGGAGTTGATGAAGAAGCCCAGCATCAAGCTGCACATGTCCAAACATCTGGAGCGTCAGGCAGAGCTGGAGCAGACGGTGGCGGAGCAGGACATCTCGCTGACGTCCGTCACGGACGAGCTGCAACGGGCCGGCGCCGAGATGCAGCGACAGAAGGTTGCCATGGAGACGCGGGAAAAGAAGCTGGTGGAAGAGATGGAGGAGTGAGTTGGTTCATCTCAAGGACGGGCGATGATGACGTGTTCTCAGGGGCCACGTCGTATGATGGGAATACTTTTAGGGGCCGTCAAAAGAAAGAAGGGACAAAAACCTTAAATAATAATTAAAAAAAATGATACATAACCTTAGTTATCATAGTTTTGATCTGATTCTATATTATTTCAGTTTTGTTACGTCCTTTCAAAATTCTAAATAAAAACCCATTTGTGATATATTTATATTTTGGAAACAAAAGATATAACATGCAAAAGAAATTGTAATTATTTATGCAACTGTTGATTAATAGAAGTAGTACTAGTAGTAGTATTGTTAGTAGTACTTTTAATTGTTGGAACAGTTTCACGACATGTAGCAATATCTTCAGCAGTAGTACTAGTACGTTTCCGTAGTATAAAGTTGAATATTAAATTGATACAGCGACAGTAGCAGTAGCTAAAACTAGTTGAATAAGTAGTACTATAAATAGTTGTAGTAGTACTAGGAGGAGTAGTTGCACTAGCGATGGTATGTCAAGCCCCTTGACAGCGCCACCATGTGGAACTGCCTTGCAAAATGTGTGCCGTGAAATAAGTTTAATTTAATAAAAAATACTATTTTAAAATTAGAATATAATCACTTTATGTAAAGTATATATATATATATATACATATTTATATTATTTTTTTCCTACTATAAGGCGCACTGAAAAATTATTTAGTTTTGCACTTTATGATCCTGTGTATTGATAGTTTTCCTTTAACCCTAGTGTTGTCTCTGGGTCAAGGTGACCCAAAGGCCTGAAAACAAAAGTGTTTGACGTATCCCTTGTGTTGTCTCTGGGTCAGGGTGACCCAAAGGCCTGAAAACAAAAGTGTTTGTGGTATCCCTTGTGTTGTCTCTGGGATCAAGGTGAACGACCTCCCCGGCTTCCATAAATAGATATGCAAAGACAACACAAGGGTTAAAGTCCCAAAAATACTTTTATTTTTCAAGTATGTTTTTCCTTCTATTGTTAAATCTAAAGTCAAATCCAACGGAGGAGAATAAACGTGGATCTCTTCCTCGCAGGCTTCAGCGCCGTCACTCCGCAGAGATGAAGACCTTGACCAGTACCTGTGAGAACCAGAGGGTCGAGCTGACTAAGACGGAGGGGAACCTGAAACGCCTGCAGGCCGAGCTGGAGGCGCAGAAGGAAGCGAACGCCTCCTCGCCCAGCAACACCATGAGAAGCCTGGTGGAACGTTTGAAGGCTCAGCTGGCGCAGAGAGAGAGACAACTCAAGGTTTTTTAAAGTTTGAACTTCATCGGTTGTTTTGTTTGCTCCACAGGCCGTAAAAAAAAAAATGTCGACGTCGCTTTTGTTCTTCTCGCCCTCAGGGTCTCAGCAAAGCTCTCCTGGAGCTCCGGGCGGAGCTGACCTCGGCGGCGGAGCAGCAGGTCATAACCAATGCAGCGCAGAAGGAAGAGAATCTGAACATGCAAGTGTTGATCGACAGACACACCAAGCACCTGAAGGTGAGTTCGGCTTTTTTGCGAAGGAGCCGAATTATTAGCCCAGAGTGACCCGAAGGCCCGAAAAGAAATGAGTTTGTGGTATCCCTTGTGTGGTTTCTGGGTCAAGGTGACATGAAGGTCCGAAAACAATTATGTTTGATGTATCCCTTAGTTTTGCGCTTTATGATCCTGTTTATTGATAGTTTTCCTTTAACCCTATTGTTGTCTCTGGGTCAAGGTGACCCGAAGGCCCGAAAACAATTGTGTTTGTGGTATCCCTTGTGTTGTTTCTGGGTCAAGGTGACCATAAGGCCCGAAAACAATTGTGTTTGTGGTATCCCTTGTGTTGTTTCTGGATCAAGGTGACCATAAGGCCCGAAAACAATTGTGTTTGTGGTATCCCTTGTGATGTCTCTGGGTCAAGGTGACATGAAGGTCCGAAAACAATTGTGTTTGTGGTATCCCTTGTGTTGTTTCTGGGTCAAGGTGACCATAAGGTCCGAAAACAATTGTGTTTGTGGTATCCCTTGTGATGTCTCTGGGTCAAGGTGACCATAAGGCCCGAAAACAATTGTGTTTGTGGTATCCCTTGTGATGTCTCTGGGTCAAGGTGACATGAAGGTCCGAAAACAATTGTGTTTGTGGTATCCCTTGTATTGTTTCTGGGTCAAGGTGACCATAAGGCCCGAAAACAATTGTGTTTGTGGTATCCCTTGTGTTGTTTCTGGGTCAAGGTGACCATAAGGCCCGAAAACAATTGTGTTTGTGGTATCCCTTGTGATGTCTCTGGGTCAAGGTGACCCGAAGGCCCGAAAACAATTGTGTTTGTGGTATCCCTTGTGTTGTTTCTGGGTCAAGGTGACCATAAGGCCCGAAAACAATTGTGTTTGTGGTATCCCTTGTGATGTCTCTGGGTCAAGGTGACATGAAGGCCCGAAAACAAAAGTGTTTGTGGTATCCCTTGTGATGTCTCTGGGTCAAGGTGACATGAAGGTCCGAAAACAATTGTGTTTGTGGTATCCCTTGTGTTGTTTCTGGGTCAAGGTGACCATAAGGCCCGAAAACAATTGTGTTTGTGGTATCCCTTGTGATGTCTCTGGGTCAAGGTGACATGAAGGTCCGAAAACAATTGTGTTTGTGGTATCCCTTGTGTTGTTTCTAACCAAATTATCAGGGAGGCGTCGCTGTTGATCACAGGTGTGTTAACATTGAGTGTGTTTGATATGCGCCGACTTTTTCTTAGAAACTTGACCGTAGAATCCAATCCTATGACTTCTGTGTACTTGTAATAATATTTACCAACAAACTAAAATATTGGTTAAATAAATAGTGAGCTATACTTTGAAATAATACTATTATAAATGGTAAGAAATACTGTACTTTAAAATCATCCTTTATTATTTTATTGTAGTTTTGGATTCGTCCCAGTGTGTGTGTTGGAGAAGGAAGTGCTTCTCTGAGGAGATCAACCACAAACTAATTCCTGGAGGATATGATAATATTCTCTAGGGTTTTATTAAAGGTGTTTGAAGAATATTTCTTCTGCTTTTTCTGTTTCCTACTTGATCTCTGCTCATCTACATGAAAGTCCTCTTCCTGACTCTTAATAGAAAGTTCAGAGATTGTTTCAGCTTTTCTCTTCACCAGCATCTCCTTGAAGAAAGCATCACGATTCTAAGTAGTGTCAGTTAAAATTCTACCCAAAGGGCAACTTTTATCTCTCTACTTATATTCAGGAAAACTGATTTGCACCAAAGAAAATGCAATATTTCAGCCTCTGGTGGTGGAAACTAAAGGTTGCAACACTTGAATACAGCGGAAGTTAAATGACTAGAACTGCATTGTTTCAAGTCAATAATTGTATTTATCGAGACAGTTTTATCTTTTTTTTTTGTTTGGTTTTTTTATACATTTTATTTATACCATTTTATAACAAAAGAAGTACACAAATAACCTGAATCTGAAACATCAGGTTACAATGACACGGGACAACAAAAAAACAAAACAAAGAAATAAAATAATAAAAAAGAATAACTAAAAAATGTTCTTTCTCTTTATTTCTCTTTGTTCTTGTTCTTATTTTATTTTTATTTATTTATGAATAATTGCTGTATTGCTGTGGCTAATTGGAAAAAACAATTTCAATTAAGATCAATAAAGTTCTACCTAACTTAACCGAACCTAACCTAAAATAAAATACAATAAAAATAAAAAGACAGCAGCCAGACAACATGTTCATAAAATGCACATGTAGTCCATCCGAGGGTCCATAGATGCTTAGTGTCCAGGGAACGAGGAGAGTTCAAAGTCCATTTTTCAATGTTTATACGTCTCTTTTGATGAACCTAATGAAAGGATCCCAGATCTGTCTGTATTTTCCTGTATTAGCAGAAAGAGAAAATCAAATCTGCTCCGGATAAAGGCATGAGGCCGTCGTTCATTTCCCCCTTTATATGATGAAGGAGAAGTTCACTTCCATCCTGCAAAATTTATTTTGAAAGATTTTTTTAAGAGAAGATAAGCTATTTGTGAGTAAGAAAGTAAGTAAGTAATTACTTACTTTCTTATTTCTATATAATTTTCCAGACCAGGGTCACAAAGTGCTTAAACAATCAAAACAATATTCAATAAAGTATATACTTTAAAGATCAAGATAAAACTGATAACACAACAGGAGTTCCAGAAAATCAAGGAAAAGTCTGAACAAATAAAAACTTCTTATGATGTTTCTTAAAGGAGTCAGTAGATCATCAAACACAGATGTTTCTTGAAGGAGTCAGTAGATCATCAAACACAGATGTTTCTTGAAGGAGTCAGTAGATCATCAAACACAGATGTTTCTTGAAGGAGTCAGTAGATCATCAAACACAGATGTTTCTTGAAGGAGTCAGTAGATCATCAAACACAGATGTTTCTTGAAGGAGTCAGTAGATCATCAAACACAGATGTTTCTTGAAGGAGTCAGTAGATCATCAAACACAGATGTTTCTTGAAGGAGTCAGTAGATCATCAAACACAGATGTTTCTTGAAGGAGTCAGTAGATCATCAAACACATGTTTCTTGAAGGAGTCAGTAGATCATCAAACACATGTTTCTTGAAGGAGTCAGTAGATCATCAAACACAGAGATGGTTCCAAAGCTTAGGAGCAACAGTCTGGAAGGATTTCTCTCCTCTGGTCCGGAAGTTCAGGAACCATCAGTAGATTCTGATCCACAGACCTCAGAGCCCGAGCTGGGGTGTAAGTCTGGATCAGATCACTGATGGAAGGTCTGACCATGAATAGATCTGAAAGTAAGAACCAGAATTTTAAAGTTGATCCTGAAAGAAACTGGAAGCCAGTGAAGAGTTTTAAGGATCGGAGAAATGTGAGTTCTTCTACTAGAGCGGGTGATTCTGTTTACAGATAATAATGAACAAATCTCCATTTCAACCATCTCTTGACAGCACTATGCTTTATATCTCTTATTGATACTGATTATTTAACGGCGTTGTGTCTTGATATTTGGGGAAATCTGTGTCGTCTTCTTAAAAAGGTCCGGATCGAGGACCTCGGGGAGGAACTCAAGGATGCCAAGGACTCGGCCAAAGCTTCGGCGGGCCGAGAGAACGCTCTGAAGGAGGAGGCCAGGAGTCTCAGACAAGAGCTGGAGAGAAGTCAGAAGAAACAGACGCGCCTGCAGACGGAGAAGGAGGAGAAGGAACAAGAGATCCAGGAGCTTAAGCTGAAGATGAAGAGACTGAGCAGCACCCTTCAAGTTAGTAGGAACTGTTGATCCCGTGGGATCTGTTGAGGTTCACTTCTGTACCGATCTTAAAATAGAAGCAGATTTTCGTACGTGATCAAAGTACATTTGTGTAAGTAAGTAAGTAATTTATATTTGTAGAGCTTTTCCAGACCAGGGTCACAAAGTGCTTAAACAATCAAAACAATACTCAATCAAATATGTACTTAAAAGGTCAAGATAACACCCCATCTTAAGACATTTTATTTGTGCAGGATGTTCCTTGATTCTCTGAGACTGAGATGTTTGTCACGTATGTGCGAATATATCCTGAATTTCATTTCTCTTCAGTTTGTTGCTTGATTTCTGAGTTTTTTTTTACCATAAATCAATTCCTAAAAATATAACTATTTATTGACATCTATTGAAAGTTCATTTTGTTTATCACTTTGCGTCACAACCCGAGTGTTTTGATCCATGTGCCAGAACCAAACGGACCCAGATGGAAAAGGACTGACCATCGACAACATGCAGAAGAAAATCCAGAGACTCGAGGCCGACTTGCAGAAGAGAGCAGACGTGAGGAGAGAAGATCATGGAAAGGTCTGATTCATTTTTTATATACATTTCAAGTGGATCACGAACAGTTTGGCTGATGTATTAAAAACTCCGTCAGACCAAGGAGGAGATCGTTCGATGGGAGGAGGGGAAGAAATGGCAGGCCAGGCTGGAGAAGATGAAAAGCAATTGTAAAGACAAGGAGCGAGAAAACGAATCCCTTTCGAAGCAGCTGGCGACGCTGAAAGATCTTTACTCCAGGTGAGTCTCCGTCGTCATGTCGTTCAGGTACTTTTATGTTTGACTGAAGCATCTCGAACGAGGAGCTTTGAGTTTGACACAGAGTTCGAGCAGATATTTTGAAGTTAGCGTTGAGAAAGTTGAGATGATTGCTGTAGGAGCGATGGACAGGAAGTGATGGACAGGAAGTGTTGGACAGGAAGTGATGGACAGGAAGTGATGGACAGGAAGTGATGGACAGGAAGTGTTGGACAGGAAGTGTTGGACAGGAAGTGATGGACAGGATGTGATGGACAGGAAGTGTTGGACAGGAAGTGATGGACAGGAAGTGTTGGACAGGAAGTGATGGACAGGAAGTGTTGGACAGGAAGTGATGGACAGGAAGTGATGGACAGGAAGTGATGGACAGGAAGTGATGGACAGGAAGTGTTGGACAGGAAGTGATGGACAGGAAGTGATGGACAGGAAGTGTTGGACAGGAAGTGATGGACAGGAAGTGATGGACAGGAAGTGATGGACAGGAAGTGATGGACAGGAAGTGATGGACGTGAGCAGGAGATCAAAATAAACACGTGTAAGATAAGAGTGAGGCGGTGAAAACAGAAGATTATTGGGGTGTTAATAATCCAGCGTGATGAAGGGATGAGGCGAAGAAGAGAGTGCAGGCGAGGTAGAAGGGTGACGAACAAGAAAACAAATAAGGAAAATATGTGATGAAAACGAGAAGAAGACAATATGTACATTAGTGCCATAACAATATTGAATTAATTAAATTACCATTTCAAATATTTAAACTCTTTTGAAATATCGTTGTATTTGAGCTTTAAATATTTTTGAATAATTGAACTCAATGTGTTGATACTTTAATTTAAAAAAATATATATATAATTTCTATGATAAATGATTTTTTTTATATACACATGGATTATAAAATAAAAATTTCCAAATTCAATTTTTTTTCATTTGTAGCCTTTTAAATTCAATATAAAATGTTGGTTTTTTGGAACCACCGTGATTGGCTGAAACTTCTCTGTACTCTATTTTATCATCATTTTTTCATTGAATTTAAAAGACTACGAATTTAAAAAAAGAATTAGAAATTTGTGAATTTGATTTTGAAATGACTGGAATATCAATTACTTTAAAACAAACTAATTCAGTTAGAAATATGAACATGTATTAATACAAGCATTTAAAAATGTATAAATTAAACCTTTCAATTTCCAAATTATAAAAAAAAAAACATTTGAATAATCTGGGTCAAGGTGACCCAAAGGCCGGAAAACAAATGTGTCTGTGGTATCCCTTGTGATGTCTCTGGGTCAAGGTGAAAGACCTCCACCACTGCACATGTATTTATGGACACATTTGTATCTTCGGGCCTTCGGGTCACCTTGACCCTGAGGTCACACAAGGGTTAAATGACACGGATATACTTCCATAAGATAAGCATCAAGATTCCAGATGTTTGAATCGACGGAGAGAAGATGAGTTTGTGTGGATGTCGAGGTGGACGAGGCTGGGACGACCCCTGCTGGCAGTTTTTTCTCTGAAATACTAAAAGATATCAACGGATCCAAGATAGTCAGTCGACCATTAAGAACACTTAATGTGAGACATTTATAGTTGTCGGAAGCAACCCTTAATCTTTCAGGTTGACTTTTGGGGCATGAAGAATGAGATTTTCCACATTCTTGGAAAACTGAATGTGACGTCATGAGATCAACAACATGAGCTTCTGAGGGTCGACCGGAGATCCTGGTGGGAAGTGACGTCTAGATGTGACATCGATTGAGTGGATCTGATTCACTTTTCAAACTAACCAAGTAATCAATCAAAACATTACGCAATAATGCAGCTACAAAGTTGCTGCGGCTTGAGGGAAGATTTGTTCGTTAACTTGTTTGGGATATATTTGGCTCCGACATGTGGTCATTGTTTAACTGAGTTACGTCAATCAATCAATCAATCGGCGTCACTTGATGAGGTTCAAAAGAGAGTCAACTGATATTTAGAGTTCTAGGAAGAAAACTGAAGAAGCTTCTGGGATGAGGAGTGATACGTCTTCCTAGAACTCTACACAGTACAGTTGACTCTCTTTTGATCCTCTTGGATAAACTTGTCGACGCCAATCAGACTGTAATGTTTGGGATTCTCACCAGTTAATGACCAGCTTGTGTGTTCAGAACCTTTTTGATTCATCCAGAACCATTTGTTTTTTTGTTGTCTCCGGATATTTAATGTGCAATAAGCTGGATATTATGATGGTGTAATAACAAGGTTGAGTACTCCACTCTGGTGTTGTGATAGTGTAGTAACAAGTATATATGTGTAGTATTGTCCAGTACTTGACTCTGGTGTTGTGATAGTGTAGTAACAAGAATATATGTGTAGTATTGTCCAGTACTTGACTCTGGTGTTGTGATAGTGTAGTAACAAGAATATATGTGTAGTATTGTCCAGTACTTGACTCTGGTGTTGTGATAGTGTAGTAACAAGTATATATGTGTAGTATTGTCCAGTACTTGACTCTGGTGTTATGATAGTGTAGTAACAAGAATATATGTGTAGTATTGTCCAGTACTTGACTCTGGTGTTGTGATAGTGTAGTAACAAGTATATATGTGTAGTATTGTCCAGTACTTGACTCTGGTGTTGTGATAGTGTATTAACAAGTATATATGTGTAGTATTGTCCAGTACTTGACTCTGGTGTTGTGATAGTGTAGTAACAAGAATAAATGTGTAGTATTGTCCAGTACTTGACTCTGGTGTTGTGATAGTGTAGTAGCAAGGATATATGTGTAGTATTGTCCAGTACTTGACTCTGGTGTTGTAGTATTTACAGACCACATGACTCTTGACGAAGTCGTAACTGCTTTCATTTGTTTTCAAACCAAAATATTTCCAAACATCAGCTTTAAAAGCTGCTGGACTCACTGTATCCTCTCGTCCTCAGTTAGGCAAGGATCTGGCAGGATTTAATTGTTCCTTTAGCTGCAGAGGATGTAAGACGTCTGCCATCTAGCGGCAAGAAGTGTCATTGCAACATAATTGTTAGTAATGTTAATTAACAGACAGCATTAATATTTGCATATAAATGATTTAAAAAAATATAAAAATAAAAATAAAATAAAAAAGGGTGCACAGTGGTGCAGTGGTTAGCAAGAATGTTGCTGTTTCACTTCCAGGCTAGTGACCTTTCTGTGTGTAGTTAGTATGTTTCTCCCAGTGTTGTGTGGGTTTACTCCGGACACTCCGGTTTCATCCCACAGTCCAAAAACATACAGAGGTTGATTGGGAACTTTGGGAAATTGTCCGTATGTATGAGTGTGTTTGTGAATGGTTGTCTATCTTTGTGTGTCCTGAGACAGACTGGTGTCCTGACCAGGGTGTCCCCTGCCTCTCGCCCAATGAAACTGGGCCAGACTCCAGTGTCCCCTCGACCCCCATAAGGGATAAAGCGGAATTAATGATAAAAAATATATTTATTTTATTTTTTACACACATTATTGAACTATAAATCATAAAAATAAAGAGAAAATAATATGTGTATTTTTCTTCAACATTTTCTATTTTTCTATCAACCCTGATAAAAAATGAAATGCATATAAATAGACAAGAATGGCAGATATCCACAATAAAAATCACAAAAAAAAAATTGATCCAGAATCAAATGTGTGCAGAAAAAAAATGCTTGAAGAAGTCAGAAATGAATCTCCTCTATATCTCCTCCACCGTCTGCAGACTGGAGCAGGAAAAGGCTGGTCTGCAGAAGAAGCTGAAGGTTCAAGGAGGGACCGCGGGTCATGTGACCAGCCTCCAATCCAGTGTGGTGCAAAAAGAACTGGAGCAACTGAAGAAAACCAACGTGGACCTCGAGAGGCAGATCCAGGATATGAGGTAATTGGCTTCGCATGGTTGGAGATCACGACGACCGCGATCCGCCTCATAAAAGATTGAGAAGGAAAGGAAGCAGCGAAATAAACAGAGGGAATTATATCGTATCAAAGCATTCGATCCTAAAGCATTAGCGAAGCCGTGGACATAAATATAAGTGGCTGTGAGATCATGTGTGAAATTGTGCAGAGCTGAGCTTATACTGATGCCTTCATCGTCCAGTCGAGTCATTCCCTCATAACTCACGGGTCTGTTCTCAATCAAGCCACGAACGAAAGAGTCTGTTGTGGAGAAACAATCGTCGCACCATCGCTAATGAACACAAGCCATTAATGCTGTATGACTTCCCTTTAACTTCCCATTTTTAAATCTTTTTTTAATGCATTTATATCAATGCTGCAGGCACAGGTTGATAATAGATCAATAAACTTCAATTCCAAGAATTGTATTTATTTTTAGCTTTAACTATTTAATCGTTTTATTTAAAAAATATATATTATTGTGTTATTTATAATTATTATTTATAAATGATCTGTAAATAAAAGCAGTCGCACAGCATTTCTAGAAGGTTTAATGAAGGTGAAGAAAACCAACAGCTATGACAAAAATGCTGCTGATTCCATGAAACTAGATCATTAACTGAAAAAAGCTTGCCAAAGAAAATAGCAGGGCTGATTTCAATTGTGTTTAATATGAAAACATAATGATGTTCAACAGGTGGAGCTTATTTGAAGATCAAGGCATCATGACGTTGCATATGCCGACTGTGTATTCGTCCTTGGAAGAGAGAGTAATATTCAAGATTCTGTTCAAAAGAAGAGCGTTCTTTAAACAAGACATTAATAAAAGACTGGGAAACCAATACAGAAGTGCAGACAATGAAAGGCTAAGGCCCATTGTGAAAAAAAAAGCACATTTCAAAACATTTCCTGAAGCCGTTACAATTTGCCAAAGAACACATTGACTGGCCTAAAAAGAACGCTGAATATTTTGTGATGGTGTTCAGGAACCATTAATAGATTCTGATCCACAGAACTCAGACATTTATCATTGGAAGCAGCAAAATGTTATTTTCATGCAATGATAATTTCACATGTTTTGTACTGCTTGTCATGATGATCTCAAGCGAAACCCAAGGTTTTAAACCCACTTAGATCTTTGCACAGTCAGGTCTTGATCAAAAACCTTGGCGTTCCCACCATTGCTTCATCCTTGAAAAACATCAAATCTTGAGCTTTGACAACTTTGATAAGGTTCTCCAACATCTGTCTGGTACATAAAGTCCTGCATGATGCTGCCCCTCCTCCCCTGAAGACCTTTACACAGCCATGCTCTCAACCTACGAGCAGAGCTTTAAGGTCAGAGTCCAGGGGCGACTGCAATGTTCCCAAAAGAAAGTCTGCGTTCTCTCGATCAGCCTTTTCATACAAAGGCATCAAAGAATGGAACGAGCTCCAGACAATCTAAGGAACAAAGCAGATTTTTGTCGCTTCCCACGGGCTGTCAAAGACTGGCTTTTAGACCCCCAGTCCTAATAGTACCAGACGGGTATTTGGCCATCATTGACATTATAAGATTGTACTGTGTTTTTGTATATTATTGTGTTTTTGCTTTATTTGTATTTCATGTATTATGTAAACTGTCTGCATCTTTGTTGAGGACTACAAATGGAAAGTAGCATCTTGTGCTAAATCTAGTGCAGCATCTATTTAATGGAACTGCACCTTTGAAATGAACTGAAGTGAAATGATCAGAGCCCGAGCTGGGGTGTAAGTCTGGATCAGATGGTTGATGGAAGGTCTGACCATGAATAGATCTGAAAGTAAAAAACAGAATTTTAAAATGATCCTGAAAGAAACGGTATAACGAGGATCGAAGGATTTTAATATTTGTTTCTCACAAAAACATTAAAACTAAAGAATATAGTCATGAAAATTACAATTTTTTGGTGTTTTATATTCTTCAACCTATTTTTTATAATGTAATTATAAGTGTATTATTTAATGTTATTATTAAGAATTTTTCTGTGTGTTAATATTTTATGCTTACTATAAATGCCTTACTTTTCTGTTAATGTTTGAACAGTTTTTTTGTCATATAAATAGTATTTTATCTTAATGTGTGGTTTTAACACATTAAAACCAAAGAATATACACATCATTATGTGTTTGTTTAGTGTCTTGTATTGAATCATTATGAACATCTTCGGTGCAGACGGCAACAGGCGTCATCGTGCGATGCTGTCGTGGAGGATCAGAAGAACGGAGACCTGGAGGAAAGACCGGAGAACCCGAACACCAAAGAGGCAACTTCCCGACCCTCGGTGAGTGATACCCCACCAGTGTCGATACTGAACATGATCTTTTTCACAGAGTAAATGAGACGATTAATCGAGCGCTTTTTCTCGTCCTTTTGACGTTTTGTTCGTCTCCTTCTTTTCATGTCCTTGGATCGAATGTGTGACAAAGATCAAGTCTAAGTCTTTGGTTGGGATGTTTTCTTGCACTTTCGATGTCGCCGATCGTTTAGCGTCCGAGTCGAGCAGTCGCTCGCTCAGCCCTGAGGATCTCGGGGTCGCCATTGATCATCAGCCAGTGGAGGACCAACGAGCAGAGGGACGTTCAGTCGGTACCGGCCCGAGTCCACCGAGTATTGATGGGACGGGAAAGGGAAAGGAAAAAGGAAGCGATGAAGAGGAAGAGGCGGATGGATTGAAAGAGGACACTCAGGAGTGCGAAGAAAAGCAAACTGAGTCACGCACGGAGGAGGATTCCGAGATCCCCACGGAGACGGCAAAAGAAGAGTGTCCACCTACAGATCCTGACGAGATGCTCGTTGATACTGAAGATCCAGATAAGAACCTCGAGGCTCTTCTGTCTCCGCAACCAGATGTGGACCAGAGCAATGTAGCAGCACGTCGACAGAAGACCGTCACTGTGAATGCTAGAGTAAAACATGGCGGCAGTGGTAGATATCTGAAGGTACATCAGGCTGCCCACGTGTCTTCTAGCTGTAGCCGTCAGATCCATGAGTGTCACTAGGAGAAGCTTCCGCCCCTGTTGTCGTGATCCTCGACTCACTCGTCGGTTCAACCTTGGTTGACGGGATTCGAAACTTTCTTCCAGACTTCCGGCCGTGGAACCGGAACGCCGACGCAGAGAGAGCCGGAGATCCAGAAGGAGAATCGTAAGCTGGCGTCTGAGATCCTGGGGCTTCGCCTGCAGCTCCAGCAGGTCCACGAAGAAGTTCCAAGACTCAAGGTCAGGTGGATTCATGAGCTTCTAGGAGAGAAGAATCTTGTGGTCGCGTCAATGATGGTGAAAACGTTTTACTGCACACATGACAAAATATAATTAGGGTTCCTGTTCATCCTTAAGTTAGTAACGAGAAATACTACTTCATATCATCTGGAGTTATAAAACAATTAATATAAAAGTAAAGTAATAAAACAATTTCCCGAAGGAGACCTTCTGAGGGATCAATAAAGTTTTACCTTACCTTACCTTACCTTAGTTTGACCTCAATGGCATCAGTGCATTGTCTCTAGAAAGGAAGCAGAAGTTATCAAATACTTAGACGCATCGAAAAACCCAACTCTGGATCGTTTAGATGGTTATTGACTTGGCTGTTGTTTTCATGGGGGTCTTCTGCCCCCCTTGAAATCCCTTTCCCTTGAAATGGTCGAGTTGCCCCTCCCCCCCTTAAACCTACACTGATAGGTCAGTAGTCTACATGATCATTTTCAAGATTTTTATTTTTATTTTCATGGGGGTCTTCTGGCCCCATTTCTGCCCCCTTACAATTAACAAACTGAAATTACGGAAATCTACCCTATTATGTAATACATGTGGTTTAAATTACATCAACATTTGACACATTTATATTTTCATGGGGGTTGTCGCCCCCCTTTTTTCCCCCATTGAGAAGCTAAAATACTGGAAATCTACCTTATTTGGTATCAGTAATAAATGTCATCATAAATGGACATATTTTAATTTCCATGGGGGTCTTTTGCCCCCCTTCCCCTTGAACTGATCAAGTTAACCCCCACCCCCATCCTCTTCTGATGTTCCTATTTTATTTTGATTATTTTTAATGAAAAATTGCTGTATTTGCTGTGGATAATTTGGAAAAAAAAAAAAATTCCCGAAGGAGACCTCCTGAGGGATCAATAAAGTTCTACCTAACCTAACCTAACATAGTTGTCATTAGTCAACATCAGTCGTCCCCAAACCAGCTACCATGCCGCACAGAAAGAAAGAAAAAAGTGCTATTTATTATTTCTCTGATATAATGTGAGCGAGTGACTCTCGACTAGTGAGAAGGAGTCAAACACAAACTCTAGAAAACTCCTGGTTCCATATAAATAATGATCACACATCGGCTCAAATTCTCTAAAACTCAGGAGACGCAAACGTACAGAACACCATCGTCGGCATACAGTCAAACATACACAGATGCAAATACACAACATTAAGGTAGAACTTTATTGATCCCTCAGGAAGTTGTTTTTTTTTTTCCAATAGCCACAGCAAATACAGCTATTTTTCACAAAAAGTAATTCAAAACAAAATAAGAACAAGAACAAAGAGAAAGAACAAGATGATGACACTGCAGAAAACTGACCAGAAACTGTTTCCTTCAACTGAGAAAAATCTCTAAACTTAGGAAAATGTTGTCGGAACATGATCTGGATCTTATAATCCATGCGTTTGTTTCTTCTCGTCTGGACTATTGTAACAGTTTGTTTTCATGTCTTAACAAGAAGGATGTGTCTCGTCTGCAGTTGATTCAGAACTCTGCAGCCAGAATTCTGACCCGCCCTAGTAGAAGAACTCACATTTCTCCTCCAAACTCTTCACTGGCTTCCAGTTTCTTTCAGGATCAACTTTAAAATTCTGGTTCTTATTTTCAGATCTATTCATGGTCAGGCTCCTCCTTACATCACTGATCTGATCCAGCCTTACACCCCAGCTCGGGCTCTGAGGTCTGTGGATCAGAATCTACTGATGGTTCCTCGCACACGGCTCAGGACCAGAGGAGAGAAATCTTTTCAGGCTGTTGCTCCTAAGCTTTGGAACGATCTTCTCTCTCTTTGCGCTTGATGGATCTACTGACTCCTTTAAGAAACATCTTAAGACGTTCTTATTTGTTCAGGCTTTTCCTTGATTTTCTGGAACTCCTGTGTTGTTCTCAGTATTATCTTGATCTTTAAAGTATATACTTTTTTGAGTATTGTTTTGATTGTTTAACAATTTGTGACCCTGGTCTGGAAAAGCGCTTTATAAATAAATCTTACTTACTTACTTACTTACAATCTAAGTCTAAAGATAAAGTTAAAGAACATAGATCAAAGAAAAATAAAAAAGACAAAGACTAACATAGAACAGAACATCATGATACTTTTACTCCACTCCTGCCCCCAAACTCAGAATTGTACAATTTAATAGCCCGAGGAATGATTGAGTCCCTGAGTCTATTTGTTTTGCACCTGGGAAGCAGCATTCGTTTACTCAATCTGCTTCTCTGCCCACTGATGACATGTTGTCGTCATGTAATGCTCAGCTTATCACATGTTGTTGTAACCAGTCCAGAGTTGATGGTTATTGACTCGGCTTGACGTTGCGTCAACAGGATGAAATCGCCGACCATAAAGAAACGTGCGGCGCGCTGAAGAAGGAGATCAAGGAGCTGGAGAAGGAGTTGACTCATGTTCGAGGAGTACGTCAACATCTCCGTCCTCATGTCTGTGGATGAAGGCTTCAGTCATGTGACTCTCCTCAGGCCGGCCAGAGCGGCAAGACGGTGCCCGAGCTGGAGAAGACGGTGGGTCTGCTGAAGAAGGTGGCGGAGCGACTGCAGAGGGAGAACGAGTCGCTGAAGAGGTCCAGCGCGTCTGCCAATCAGGAGAAGGTGTCTTCGCTGGAGCAGGAGCTGAAAACTCTCAAGGTCTCGGTTTCTGCTTCTTCTTCTCTCGATATGAACGCTCGTCGTGAATCACGTCGTACGTCTCCTCCACCAGTCGGACCACGAGAAGCTCAAAGACCAGAGCGAAGCCGAGCTCAGGTCCAAACTCACCTCCAAGACCAAAGGGATGGAGAAGATCGTGATGGAAAACGAGCGTCTTCGTAAAGATATTAAAAGGGTGAGTTCATTCTTTACTTTCAGATGGTGTTTTTTATTGACTTCATACAATAGAAATTTAAAAGTGAAAAAAATTAAATTGGGAGATAAGAGAAGGTTGAGCAAAATTAATTAATTAAAATCAATTTAATTGAAATATATATATATAATATATCGTATTTTTAATTTTAAGGGGTCTTGATCCCCCTTAAATTTACCAGAGGAGCTGAAATTGTGAATCTCTTCTTCACTTTTTATGTAAAACATACAGTTTCCGTTTCATCAAAATTGGACATGTTTGAATTTTCATGGGGGTCTTGTGCCCCCCTTTCTCTTGAGCTGATGAAGTCACCCCTCCCCCAAACCTTCACAGAGAGTAGTCTACATGATTTTCAAAACATTTTGTCTTCACAAAAATAGGATGTAATTGAGTTTTCAGGGGGGTCCTTTGGTCCCCTTTCAATTAAAGGAAGGAGCTGAAGTAGAGGAAGTCTACCTTACTTGCTATGTAGTAGATGGGGTTTATATTATATATATATGAACCCTGTACAACGGGCGTCTATTCTAGGGCCGTTACTTTTCAGCTTGTACATCAACGATCTACCCTCCATCTGTGAGGATGTGGAGGTCTTGATGTACGCTGATGATAAGGTCTTCTTGACACACGGCTCCGACGCAAATTGTGTAGCAGCGAGACTCTACAGCGATGAAGAGAGCAACTGAGTGTCTTGACAGGTCCTTACACTGGACACGGAGAAGACGGTCTCGATGTCCTTCTCCAAACAGACCAATGCAGTGTCCTTTCAAATATCTATGTGGAGGAAGTGAAATACTTGGGTGTCGTTTTGGACCCTACACTTAATTTGAAAAAACATGTGAAAAAAGGTCTGCAATGTGTTAAAAATGTAACATTGCCAACTTTAAACTCATCAGGAGCTCCTTATCATTGGAAGCAGCAAAATGTTATTTTCATGCAATGATAATTTCACATTTTTTGTACTGCTTGTCATCATGATCCCAAGAGAAACCCATAGTTTTAAACCCACTTAGATCTTTGCACAGTCAGGTCTTGATCAAAAACCTTGGCGTTCCCACCATTGCTTCATCCTCGAAAAAGACAAATCTTGAGCTTTGACAACTTGATAAAGTTCTCCAACATCCATGTGATAAAGTCCTGCATGATGCTGCCCCTCCTCCCCTGAAGACCTTTACACAGCCATGCTCTCGACTTACGAGCAGAGCTTTAAGGTCAGAGTCCAGGGGCGACTGCAATGTTCCCAAAAGAAAGTCTGCGTTCTCTCGATCAGCCTTTTCATACAAAGGCATCAAAGAATGGAACAAGTTCCAGACAATCTAAGGAACAAATCATTGCTTCTCACAGGATGTCGAAGAATGGCTTCTAAAACCACCAGTCCTAATAGTACCAGACAGTTATTTGGCCATCATTGACATTATTAGATCTTACTGTCGTTACGTAAACTGTCTGCATCTTTGTCGAGGACTACAGCTGGAAAGTGTTAAATTGTGCTAAATCTGGTGCAGCATCTTTTTAATGGAACGCCACCTTTGAAATAAACTGAACTGAAGGCAATCATGGGGGTCTTTCGCCCCCTTCGCTCCCCATTACAATCAACAAAATGGACCTAATTTTCGGAAATCTCCTTTACTTGGTTTGTCATAAATGTGGTTTAAATTGTATTATAAAAGGACACGTTTTAATTTTAACGGGGATCTTCTGCCCCCTTGAAATCCCCCCCCCCTTAAACCTACACTGATAGGTCAGTAGTCTACATGATCATTTTCAAGATTTTTTTTTTATTTTCATGGGGGTCTTCTGGCCCCATTTCTGCCCCCTTACAATTAACAAACTGAAATTACGGAAATCTACCCTATTATGTAATACATGTGGTTTAAATGACATCAACATTTGAAACATTTATATTTTCATGGGGGTTGTTGCCCCCCTCGCCATGCTGAAATACTGGAAGTCTACCTTATTTAGTATTTTTATAAATGTCATTATAAATGGACGTATTTGAATTTTCATAGTCCCTAGTTCCTTGACCTGATCCAGGTACCCTCCCCCCAGAAACACAGAGGTCATTAGTCAACATCAGTCGTCCCCCAAACCGTCGGGACTGGTACTCGTTCATAGTAACAATGATCACACATCGGTTCACATTCTCTAAACGTCAGGAGACGCACACGTACAGAACAACATCGTCTGCATACGATCAAACATACACAGATGCAAATACACAACATGTTGTGGTAACCAGTCCAGAGTTCCTTCGGAGTCAGCGTTTTTTTCATGCACTTCATCGAACAACCTTGAGGTCATAGTTCGCGTCGGTTCTCAGGAAGTGGAGGCAGCCGAGCGCCTGCGAGCGACGAAAACGACCCTGGAGGTGAACCACGAGAGGCTTGAAGGTCAACTGGAGGACACGAAGAAGAGACTCCGGGAGGTTCTGACCAAACCCGCTCCCGAAGGAGCAGACCGGAGGACCCTGAAGTCCTCGGTCGTATCGAGGTGCGCCGACTCTGATTGAATCGAGGTGTTGAAGATGTACGAGAAGTTTTTTCTTTCTTTCCGTCTGAAGGATGTTTGAGAACAAGATGAAGGAGCTGGAGCAGGAGCTGGACGTGAAGACCTGCAGCTTGACGGAGCTGAAGAAAGAGTTGAAAGAGGTGAAGCAGAGCGAGGAGAGCGCTCGGGTCGGCATCCGCAAACTTGAAGACCAGGTACGAAGATCTCGCCAGATCATTCCTCACGTCTTCATCCGGTCCAGGACGAGGTGTTTCTACTCTTTGACACATTTGGCTTCGATGTGTTTGGAAGAAACGAGCGTAACTGAGGACGGAGCCGACGTTTGAGGTTCTTCATCGCAGATGTTTGACGATGACTTTGTCGTGTTTACAGTTGGAGCTGATGAAGAAGTTTCCAGATGCTTCACACTCGGAGACCAAAGAGCTTCTCAGTCTCCGGTACAAACCATTGTTTCCCAAAACTCTCCTGAAGTCAAATGAATGATGAGCATTAGTTCGACTAAAAACAGGTTCTTGCTCCACAGACCCTTGGAATGTCGGAATTCTATTCATGTAGCGACATTTAGAGAAAAAACACAAAGTTAAAAAGCCATGACCAGATAAAAACACAAAGTTAAGTTAAGTGCATGAAGAACACAACTAGTTGAGGTATATTTTTGTGTCAAGAGTTACAGGCTTGAGGGAGAATATGTGCTTTTAAAACATCAAGAACCTCAATCAATATAACAGAATTTTTTTTTTATTTTATTTTATTCGGCACCAGTTTAGGCTCCCGGACCAGAGGTTGGGGATTATGGGTGTGGAAAAAAACCTTGCAAATCATAGATTTTTTTTTTTTCCATAGACCTTTATATTAAATTTTGATTTAGACAAAAATAATTTCATTATATTCGAATAAATTCGATTTATCTTTTTTAATTTAACTTTATTTAATCACAGTGTTTGTTCATCTGTGTTGTAATTCCGCTCCCAGCTGCTAGATGGCAGAAGTCATTACGTCCTGAAGTCACGCGAGATCTGGCGATGACTGAGGACGAGAGGATACTGTGGAATCTTAAATCCGATGTTTGGACATATTTTTGTTTTAATATTTATTCAACCAAAAGAGGAAAAAGAAATCACAAGATGTCACTAAGGATCTGTGTCCCCGAACATGTTTACGAAAAAGATGTATCGAAATACATCGTGAGACGAGTCGTAATATTTTCTCAAGTCACGATGTGCTGGACTCAAACCAAAGTCGGTGTGTCTTCACGATCAGGTCGGCCTGTGACGACCTGCGGCGGGAAAACGCCGAGTTACAACAGGAAGTCGACGGCGAGCGACAGAAGGAGGCGACGACGAGACCAGGTGAGTCGTGTTACAGGTGGTTTCTGTTTATTCTCTTGAGGGGACAGTCGTTGAAAACACTTGTACAAATAAATAAACAAAATAATATCACCTTAAAGGTATCGTTTGAAGACATTATCTTGACCTGACGATATAAAAAACAAACAGAATTTTAGCGTTAAATGTCAAGACCAGATGGAAAAAGCTCTGGGAAACTAACCAGGATAATGAAAATACTGTTTAAACGGACGTTGGGTTCTTCATACGATATAAAAGAGTTCAGTGTTTGATCACAGTCATTGTTGAAGAAACATCTTGTTGAAGTCTCTGAAGGCGTTGCATTGTGGGAAACGTCGGCTCAAAGTGAACCACTGGAAGAGTTTTGTCGCGGAAACGTTGTCCACGTCTTTCCTCTGCGTCTCCAGACCACAGGAAGCAGGTTCTGCAGGCGGAGAACAACAAACTCCACTTCGAAGTCCAGAAGCTGCGCAAGGAGCTGGAGAGCTTCGACCCGACCTTCTTCGAGGAGATCGAGGACTTGAAGTACAACTACAACGTGGAGGTGAAGAAGAACATTTTGCTGGAGCAGCGGCTGAAGAAGGTTTGTGAGGAGTTCGGGGTCGAGGCTGGGCTGCCGCACGTGTCCATCAACTGACCTGCAGTGGTCAGTGTATAACAACAACTGTTTACAAGTTTGTAGAAAGTTCTTCCAAGTTTACGTTTCTTCAAAGATTCTTTCTCGTAGAACTCAAGTCGCCTCAAACATGCCAAACATTTTTGAACTGAATCACGAGTCGCGAGCGTGAAACTGTGGCACAAAAAGAACCTTTATGTGAATAGTTTGGATGTTTAAAGATAGATCCGTCGAGACCTTGTCTTCGAAGATCCTCCGGGTTCTATTGGACCAGGAAGAAGAACGTTCTTAAAGCTAGAAGGTTTTTTGTTGTAGAAGAATCTATTTTGAGACACTTTGTATTTCTTTTTCAAAATAAACGATCACATGTTAACGTTGTAGTTTTCATATCAACAGTCGCCGATGCTACGCAAGCTGCCCACGTTTGGCGGCGTCACGCCAAGTCAGGCCTGCAGACTGGAAGAGTTCTGGAATCATGGCAGTGCAGAGGTTGTGTCTTGTGTTCAAGGCTGGTACTGCACGTCCTGCAGGCGCCTGAACTTGCGTCCGTTCATCCTGGAGAAACGTTCCATCAGGTCGTCGCTGAACTCCCCGGCGGGTCGATCCACGCACACGTCCACAGGTTTGCTGCCCAGGAAGGTTTCTGCTCCTCCGGGCCACGACAGGTTCAGGTGATGACGATGAAGCTGCAGACGAACGACACCATAGTTCAGTCCCTGAACACAACGTTTGGACCTCAGAGAACATTTCAAAACACAGGTGTTTGAATCGAATACATTCATGAAGCTTCACGAGGTCAGATGTTAGTGGATGTATTGACAAGAAACAGGCGAAATGTATCTTGATACAGTAGATACGCTATGTTGTGATACTGTAGTAACAAGTATATACGTGTAGTATTGTCCAGTACTTGACTCTGGTGTTGTGATCGTGTAGTAACAAGTATATATGTGTAGTATTGTCCAGTACTTGACTCTGGTGTTGTGATAGTGTAGTAACAAGGATATATGTGTAGTATTGTTCAGTACTTGTCTCTCGTGTTGTGATACTGTAGTAACAAGTATACATGTATAGTATTGTCCAGTACTTGACTCTGGTGTTGTGATAGTGTAGTAACAAGGATATATGTGTAGTATTGTCCAGTACTTGACTCTGGTGTTGTGATAGTGTAGTAACAAGGATATATGTGTAGTATTGCCAAGTACTTGACTCTGGTGTTGTGATCGTGTAGTAACAAGAATATATGTGTAGTATTGTCCAGTACTTGACTCTGGTGTTTTGATAGTGTAGTAACAAGGATATATGTGTAGTATTGTCCAGTACTTGACTCTGGTGTTGTGATAGTGTAGTAACAAGTATATATGTGTAGTATTGTCCAGTACTTGACTCTGGTGTTGTGATCGTGTAGTAACAAGTATATATGTGTAGTATTGTCCAGTACTTGACTCTGGTGTTGTGATAGTGTAGTAACAAGGATATATGTGTAGTATTGTCCAGTACTTGACTCTGGTGTTGTGATAGTGTAGTAACAAGTATATATGTGTAGTATTGTCCAGTACTTGACTCTGGTGTTGTGATAGTGTAGTAACAAGGATATATGTGTAGTATTGTCCAGTACTTGACTCTGGTGTTGTGATAGTGTAGTAACAAGGATATATGTGTAGTATTGTCCAGTACTTGACTCTGGTGTTGTGATAGTGTAGTAACAAGGATATATGTGTAGTATTGTCCAGTACTTGACTCTGGTGTTGTGATAGTGTAGTAACAAGGATATATGTGTAGTATTGTCCAGTACTTGACTCTGGTGTTGTGATAGTGTAGTAACAAGGATATATGTGTAGTATTGTCCAGTACTTGACTCTGGTGTTGTGATAGTGTAGTAACAAGGATATATGTGTAGTATTGTCCAGTACTTGACTCTGGTGTTGTGATAGTGTAGTAACAAGGATATATGTGTAGTATTGTCCAGTACTTGACTCTGGTGTTGTGATAGTGTAGTAACAAGGATATATGTGTAGTATTGTCCAGTACTTGACTCTGGTGTTGTGATAGTGTAGTAACAAGTATATATGTGTAGTATTGTCCAGTACTTGACTCTGGTGTTGTGATAGTGTAGTAACAAGGATATATGTGTAGTATTGTCCAGTACTTGACTCTGGTGTTGTGATAGTGTAGTAACAAGGATATATGTGTAGTATTGTCCAGTACTTGACTCTGGTGTTGTGATAGTGTAGTAACAAGGATATATGTGTAGTATTGTCCAGTACTTGACTCTGGTGTTGTGATAGTGTAGTAACAAGGATATATGTGTAGTATTGTCCAGTACTTGACTCTGGTGTTGTAGTATTTACAGACCACATGACTCTTGACGAAGTCGTAACTGTTTTCATTTGTTTTCAAACCAAAATATGTCCAAACATCAGCTGGAGTCAACTGTATCCTCTTGTCCTCAGTAATCACTGGGATCTCGCAGGATTTTGTTGCAATGGACATGATGGCTGCTGCCATCTAGTGGCTGCACATCAACGAAAGGGAAATATCGCATCGTTTTCCTTCTCTAAAAATTAACGCAATTCAAGACGCAAATATTGAATATCGAACACATTTCTAATATCGTTCAGCCCTACTTTCAAACCAAGAGTGTGAAACGGCTGCAGATCAAACCCGTGAGTCTCGCTGCGATGACGACTTTTCCTTCTCACGACCCTTGACCCGTTCATATCCACGAGGGTCACTTTCTCCACACGGTCTCGTCCGTCGACATGAGACCATCTATCATCTCCTTATCCAGTTCACCATATTCACCGAGGCGCTGGCGGCGAGTTCCCAAAACTGAAGCGAGAATATTTGAGCGTCGTCCAAGTCTGAGGAGAACAAACTGCGAATCTGAGCCGATATCAGGAAACCAGTTTGTTTATCTTATCACGGTTTTGATTACATTGAATTGGAATTCCGCTTGAAATATCTCAAACTTTAAGAGCCAGGAAAAGTATTGAGGATTTATGTGGCGAAAGAAAACATTTTTCTCACAGTATCTCTAATCAGATGTTCAGATGATGATCATGTTTTGATTCCTGCATCATCGCTCCCACAAACACCGACTGACACTTTCGCACAAACCTTGAGCAGAGTTCCGTCGCCGCAGTGCCACACGATTCCCTCCACGTTTCCTCCCGGGCCGCCCTGGAACCAGGCGAGCAGCCGCTGGAGCTCCACGGGTGGAGGGTTCTTGGCCAGGATGCTGCCGTGAGGCACCAGGAAGTGAAGCGGCTCTTTCTTGGAGCCCAGACCTGTCGAGAGTCCTCGTCAAGAACCGCAGTTATAGGACTTTAAGGTGCATCAGAATTTATGGTGTTAAGAAGCAGTATCGATAGCCTAGCAGAGTAATACTGCGGAAATTCACTAAATACTACGTAGCCAAGTGGAGTAACACTGCGGAAACTCACTAAATACTACGTAGCCAAGCGGAGTAATTTAAAATTTAAAATACTGCAGAGCCTTACAGATTAATACTGATGACTCACAAAGTAATACTGCAGAAGAGTAATACTACGGCGCCTTACAGATTAGTACGACAGACCTAACACTAGAGTAAATTCTCGGAGACTCACTAAATACTACTTAGCCAAGTGAGTAATACTGCGGAGACTCACTAAATACTGCGTAGCCAAGCGGAGTAATACTGCAGAGACTCACTAAATACTACGCAGCCAAGCGGAGTAATACTGCATAGACTCACCAAATACTAAGTAGCCAAGCGGAGTAATACTGCAGAGACTCACTAAATACTACGCAGCCAAACGGAGTAATACTGCATAGACTCACCAAATACTAAGTAGCCAAGCAGAGTAATACTGCAGAGACTCACTAAATACTACGTAGCCAAGCGGAGTAATACTGTGGAGACTCGGAAAATACTGCAGAGCCTTGCAGATTAATACTGGAGACTCGCAGAGTAATACTGTGGAGTCTTGCCGAGTAATACTACTGAGACTAGCACTAATCGTGGAGTAATACTGCAGAGCCTCACAGATTAGTACGACAGACCTAACACTTGAGTTAATACCCGGAGACTCGGTAAATACTACGAATATTCCCAAAGTAACACTACAAAGCCTTGTGGAGTAATACTGACAAAGACTCACAAAGTAATACTGCGGAGCATCATGGAGTAATACTACGACGATTCACTGAGTAATTCAGCATAACCTTGCAAAGTAATACTACAGAGACTCACTGAGTAGGACTATGGAAACTATGTGAATATATCTGCAGTAATACTACAGAGAACCGTGTTACAGCTTTGTAGTTTATGAGTTGTACGAAAACCTTTTTACATATTTTTGTTCAACGTGTACCACAGAAAACGGTCCGAGGTCAGTGAGTTCATCCATTAATACATGAGTCGAACTGTCGATTGTTGAGAAATGTAAGTATTTAAGTGCAACTTCTAGCCTGAGATTTAAGGCAAACACAGAAGAACTAGTGTCTGTTACCGTATGGGTTTGCGTTCACGTTTGTCCCGATGAGCTCCAGGGTTTGCTCCAGAAGGTCCACCAGTGGAACCGCCACGATCTCCAGCGCGTCCTCCATGTTCCCCGAGGGCCGGAGGACGAGGGCGGCGACGGCGTCCGAGTCCAGCACGGACGAGTGCCAGCAGTACTGCTTGTTGTCCTTCTCCACGGGAACCCAACCTGGATAGAACCGAGTCGGAATCCAGCTCAGTCCACACGCCTCAAATTCTCCCTGATAATAATGGACCTAAACGGCCTTCGTGATGCTTTGCCGCCCAGCCAACCCATCACAGTTGGTGATCACTTTCGACGTAGCAACATGGACGAAGAATTGAAAACACAGTATTGTATCGACCAATTAGCCACCACTAAATAGAGCAATGTGTAGAAGGGCATCATGGGAGCTCACCTAGTAAGGTGGGAGTGGTAGTTAGTCCCGCCTACTAAGTAATGTAGTTGAGTTAAAGTGTATCCGCGGTGCAAGTAAAGCATCTGTTCGTAACAAGTAGCTTTGCTGTTCCGGACCATTGTTCGCTACAACAATATGTTCAGTGTCCTGCGAGTACTGAAGCTGAACCACAGAGAGTGACGACTGCCTGAACTCTTCAGCACCGTTCAAGCTACCGATCCGTTGTTTCTGGTGCTAGTTCTAGTTAAAGTTAATGAGTCGTCGGAGACGAGCTGGAGAACCTGGAATGTGGCCCTGCTGATCTGGAACTGGATGACCGTTGAGATGTTTCACTCCGTGAGCTGGAATCCATGCGTCAGGTACCGTTTTGAAGTCTTCTTCTACATTCCAAGTGAACCCTGGAAACATGTAAATTGATGTTATCATCCAACACACACAAACACACACACACCTACACACACACACACACACACTTCAAATGAACGAAGAGACTAAACCTTTGCTGCTCTTGTTCGAGTGCTGGTACTTCTTGAATCTCTTCTCTCCTTGTTTGTTGGGTTTCCGGTCCAGTCGAGCCCAGAGCCATGGCTGCCCTGCACACACACACACACACACACACAAACATATACACACACAAACATATTCACACACAAACACACACAACATACATTTTAGTCACATCACAACTGACATACACAATTAAAGTCATTTAAAAATTCTGCATGAGGTGCAAACCCTCAACGGTGATACGATGGGTATCGTGATACAGGGACAGCGATTTAAATAAATAGATAAAGTGATAGTGTAGTAACAAGTATATATGTGTAGTATTGTCCAGTACTTGACTCTGGTGTTGTGATAGTGTAGTAACAAGTATATATGTGTAGTATTGTCCAGTACTTGACTCTGGTGTTGTGATAGTGTAGTAACAAGTATATATGTGTAGTATTGTCTAGTACTTGACTCTGGTGTTGTGATAGTGTAGTAACAAGTATATATTTGTAGTATTGTCCAGTACTTGACTCTGGTGTTGTGATAGTGTAGTAACAAGTATATACAGTGGGGGAAAAAAAGTATTTAGTCAGCCACCAATTGTGCAAGTTCTCCCACTTAAAATAATGACAGAGGTCAACTGTGAGAGACAAAATGTAAGAAAAAAAATCCAGGAATTCACATTGTAGGATTTTTAAATAATTTATTTGTAAATTATGGTGGAAAATAAGTATTTGGTCAATAACAAAAATTCAACTCAATACTTTGTAATATAACCTTTGTTGGCAATAACAGAGGTCAAACGATTACTATAGGTCTTTACCAGGTTTGCACACACAGTAGCTGGTATTTTGGCCCATTCCTCCATGCAGATCTTCTCGAGAGCAGTGATGTTTTGGGGTTGAGGTCTGGAGACTGGCTAGGCCACTCCAGGACTTTCAAATGCTTCTTACGGAGCCACTCCTTCGTTGCCCGGGCGGTGTGTTTGGGATCATTGTCATGCTGGAAGACCCACGTTTCATCTTCAAAGCTCTCACTGATGGAAGGAGGTTTTGCCTCAAAATCTCACGATACATGACCCATTCATTCTTTCCTGAACACGGATCAGTCGTCCTGTCCCCTTAGCAGAAAAACAGCCCCAATGCATGATGTTTCCTACCCCATGCTTCACAGTAGGTCTGGTGTTGTTGGGATGCAACTCAGTATTCTTCATCCTCCAAACACGACGAGTTGAGTTTATACCAAAAAGTTCTACTTTGGTTTCATCTGACCACATGACATTCTCCCAATCCTCTGCTGTATCATCCATGTGCCCTCTGGCAGACTTCAGACCTGGACATGCACTGGCTTAAGCAGGGGGACATGTCTGCAGGATTTGATTCCCTGTCGTTGTAGTTACTGATGGTAACCTTCGTTACTTTGGTCCCAGCTCTCTGCAGGTCATTCACCAGGTCCCCCCGTGTGGTTCTGGGATTTTTGCTCACCGTTCTCATGATCATTTTGACCCCACGGGATGAGATCTTGCGTGGAGCCCCAGATCGAGGGAGATGATCAGTGGTCTTGTATGTCTTCCATTTTCTGATAATTGCTCCCACAGTTGATTTTTTCACACAAAGCTGCTTGCCTATTGTAGATTCACTCTTCCCAGTCTGGTGCAGGTCTACAATTCTTTTCCTGGTGTCCTTCGACAGCTCTTTGGTCTTGGCCATAGTGGAGTTTGGAGTCTGACTGTTTCCACCATAATTTACAAATAAATTCTTTAAAAATCCTACAATGTGAATTCCTGGATTTTCACATTCTGTCTCTCACAGTTGAAGTGAACCTATGATGAAAATTACAGACCTCTGTCATCATTTTAAGTGGGAGAACTTGCACAATCGGTGGCTGACTAAATACTTTTTTGCCCGACTGTATGTATAGTATTGTCCAATACTTGACTCTGGTGTTGTGATAGTGTAGTAACAAGGATATATGTGTAGTATTGTGGAGTACTGGACTCTGGTGTTGTGATAGTGTAGTAACAAGGATATATGTGTAGTATTGTGGAGTACTGGACTCTGGTGTTGTGATAGTGTAGTAACAAGTATATATGTGTAGTATTGTCCAATACTTGACTCTGGTGTTGTGATAGTGTAGTAACAAGTATATATGTGTAGTATTGTCCAGTACTTGACTCTGGTGTTGTGATAGTGTAGTAACAAGGATATATGTGTAGTATTGTGGAGTACTGGACTCTGGTGTTGTGATAGTGTAGTAACAAGGATATATGTGTAGTATTGTCCAATACTTGACTCTGGTGTTGTGATAGTGTAGTAACAAGTATATATGTGTAGTATTGTCCAGTACTTGACTCTGGTGTTGTGGTAGTGTAGTAACAAGTATATATGTGTAGTATTGTCCAGTACTTGACTCTGGTGTTGTGATAGTGTAGTAACAAGTATATATGTGTAGTATTGTCCAGTACTTGACTCTGGTGTTGTGATAGTGTAGTAACAAGTATATATGTGTAGTATTGTCCAGTACTTGACTCTGGTGTTGTAGTATTTATAGACCACATGACTCTTGACAAAGTCGTAACTGCTTTCATTTGTTTTCAAACCAAAATATGTCCAAACATCAGCTTTAAAAGCTGCTGGACTCACTGTATCCTCTCGTCCTCAGGGACTTGTTGTCCCTTTAGCTGCAAAGGACTAATACATGCTACCTAGTGGTCAGAAGTTTAATTGCAAATTGCAAAAAAAAACTGTGAACAATTGTGTTTTTATTGTATATTTAGAAATATAATTATTTTATATCACGCACTTTATCGCAAACTCTTTTGTTTGTTTGCTTTCGTGCTCGTATAACGGTGCAGACACACACTGGGAGGGTGAGGGTGGAAAAGTTGAAATGGAAGTCCTGACGTCATCCACGTGACTCTTAAACGGTCGACCTTGAACTGGTAAACACCACGAGGACGGATCGGTTAATACAACACGGCTGATAAAATACCAAACAAGTACCGAGACCAATCCTTCAAAAGATTCTTGGATCCGGGGAGTAAATCCGGAACCACACCAGAGTCTAACAATACGTTCTTTTCCGATTATCGGAATCTCTTGGTAACCTTTCGAATGGTAATCCGTGACTCACCGTTCCGGACGCTCACGTAGCAACAGGTTCCGTCCAGCTTCTCCGTGGCGACGGCTCGCTGCACGTTCGCCGCCGCGGGGTTCAGATGTTCGGTGGCGACGACCTGGAATTCCTGGAAGCGAAACAGAGAAGAGTCTGTCGTTTTCGTTGACCTTGCGCGACCTCGGGGTGACCTCGGCGTGACCTCGGCGTGACCTCGGCGTGAAAGCGAGGGATTGAAAGTAGTTTAAAAGAAGTCGACCCTCAGGGATTATCGACTCTACGATAAAAGACATAAAATGGCCTCATTGACGCTCCTGTGAATATTTATCTTCCTGCCTGTGACCAGAAGAGAATCAGTTTAAAATAAATCATAATGTTCCGATAGTTATTCAATAAAAAAAAACAAGACTTATCTGCACCAACGATAAAGAATAAAAAAAACAAGTTAAAGATTAAATGTCTGTCATATACTGTAATTTAAAGTTTACAGCCCATTTAAAAAAGGAATTTCTTATCTTAATTTGTATCATGTGCTCGTGTGTTTACAGCACATCTTCCTCCCTCTATCT